>NW_007257783.1:20508-24396 GCF_000164805.1 Carlito syrichta | reverse complement strand
CAAACATACTTGTGCAGGTATCTTTTTTGTAGAATGATTTGAGTTCCTCTGGGTATATTCCCAATAGGAGAATTGCTGGGTCATATGGAAAGTCAATGTCTAGTTCTTTCAGAAATCAACACACTGTCTTCCAAAGAGGTTGCACTAGTTTGCATTCCCACCAGCAGTGTAGAAGCTTTCCTTATTCTCTGCATCGTCCCCAGCATTTGTTGTGAACAACTATATCTTGATGTATGTCTACCATAATAGTATCATACAGAAAAGCTTCGCTAACCCTACAACTCTGTGCTCTGCTCACGCTTTCTTTCTTTTCTCCACCCCCTGGAAACACTGTTCTTTTTACTTTACAAATAGTTTGCCTTTTCTAGAATATCATATGCTAGAAATAATATAATATGTGATCTTTTTCGACTGGCTTCTCTTACTTAGTGATATGCGTTTATGTTTCCTCCATGTCTTTTGATAGCTCGAGAGTTCATTTTATTTTAGCACTAAATAATATCCCATTGTTTTTAGGTCTACCACAGTTTATTCATTCACCTACTAAAGGATATCTTAGTTGTTTCCAAGTTTTGACAATTATGAATAAAGCTGCTATAAGCATCCACGTGCAGGTGTTGTGTAGACCTATGTTTTTAACTCATTTAGATAAATGCCAAGGAATGGAATCACTGGATTATGTGGTAAGAATATGTTTAGTTTTGTAAGAAACTGATGCACTACCTTCCAAAGTGGCTGTACTATTTTGCATTCCCACCAGCAATGAATCAGAGTTCTTGTTTTTCGAAAATGTCTCTATAATTTGGTGGTGTCAGCAATTTAGATTTTGGCCATTCTAGTAGGTGTGTAGTGGTATCACATTGTTGTTTTAATTTGCATTTCCCTGATGACATATAATGTGGAACATCTTTTCATATACTTATGTATCATCTATGTGTCCTCTCTAGTGAGGTGTTTTGGATATTTTGCACATTTTTAAAGTGGATTTTTTTTAAATGACTGAGTTGTAAGAGTTCTTTGTATATTTTAGGTAACAGTCCTTTGTCAGATGTGTCTTTTGCAAATATTTTCTCCTAGTCTGCGGCTTGTCTTCTAATTCTCTTGACAATATCTTTTGCAGGGCAGAAAATTTTAATTTTAGTGAGGTTTTCTTGTCAATTCTTTCTTTTGTGGACTGTGCCATGAAAAGTCATTGTCCAAAGGTTGTCTAGATTTTCTCCTATGTTATCTTCTAGGAGTTTTGTAAAGTTTGTATATTACAGTTGGACTTATGATCCATTTTAAGTTAGTCTTTGTGAAAGGTGTAAGGTCTGTGTCTAGATTCTTTGTGGAGGAGGTGATGACGTATGGATGTTTACTTGTTTCAGCATCTTTTGTTGAAAAGACTATCTTTCCTCTGTTGTAATGTTTTTGCTCCTTTGTTATTGATCAATGGACTATATCTGTGTAGGTCTATTTCTGGGCTCTCTTTTCTGTTCCTTTGATCTATTGCCCATTCTTTTGCCAATACCACATTCGCATTATCTTGATTATTGTAGCTTTATGGTAAGTCTTAAAAGTTAAGTAGCATCAGTCCTCCAACTTTGTTCTTCTACTTCAATATTGAGTTGGCTATTTTATGTCTCTTGCCTTGCTATGTAAACATTAAAGTCAGTTTGTCAATATCCACAAAATAATTCACTGGATTTTGGTTGAGATTCCATTGAGTCTATAGATCAAGTTGAGAAGAACCAACATCTTGACAATATTGAGTCTTTCCATCAATGAACGTGGAATAGCTCTCCATTTATTTAGTTTTTCTTTGAGTTTTTTTCTAGAAGTTTTGTAACTTCCCTCATGTAAATTTTATATATATTTTGTTAGATTTATACCTAAATATTTAATTTTTGAGGGAGGCTTATTTATTTATTTAATTTTTTAAATTTTCGTGAGTTAAAGGTTTCACTCTGTCACTGAGGCTAGAGTGCAGTGGCATGATCCCAGCTCATTACAGCCTCAGCCTCCTGACCTCAGATGATCCTCCTATTTCAGTCTTTCTAGTAGCTGGGACTATAGGCGTGCACCACCACACCTGCTAATTTTTTTATTTTTTGTAGAGACACATCCTGTTACCCAGGCTGGTCTTGAACTCCTGGGTTCAAGCAATCCTCCCACCTTGACATCCCAAATTACAAGCATAAGCTGCCATGCCTGGCTTGGTGCTAATTTAAATAATACGTTTTTGATATGCAAATGCAAACTGTAAAATGTATTGTGTTTTTACAGACTGTATTTCTACTCATTCACTTTTAGTGTATACTACCACTATGGTAGCATCTGATTCATATGGACATGAACTTGAAAGGCTTTCTTGTTGCTGGTGGTTTCATCATTGACATCACCTGACATTCAACTTTTTTCTCACATTAATTCATATTTTAATAAAATAACTATGGCAGGTATAAAAAATTAGAATTTCCAGGTTGAAGATAACCTTAATTTCTTGCAATCACATATCCCATTTGTAGCCTGAACACACTTATAAGTGGGCATTCAACCTTTATTTAAATACCTCTACAAATAGGAAATTGACCCTCACATGATCAGAGCACACCATTTTAAAAAATGTCTCTCGTTGTTGAAAAATCTTTCTTTTTTTCCCTTCCTTCCTTCCTTCTTTTCTTTATTTCTGTTTCTTTTCTTAGTCATGGTCTCACTCTGCTGCTGGAATGCAATGGCACAATCACAGCTCACTGCAACCTCAGAATGCCAGGCTCAAGCAATTCTCTAGCTTCAGCTTCCTGAGCAACTGTGACTACAGGCATGTGCACCTGACTAATTTTTTTATTTTTTGTAGAGATGAGGTCTCTCTATGTTGCCCAGGTTGGTCTCAGACTCCTGGGCTCAAGCGATCTTCACATCTCGGTCTCCCATGATCCTCATGTCTTGGCTTCCCAAAGTGCTAGGATTACAGGGTGAGTCACTATGTCCAGCCAATAAAGTATTTCTTAAAATGAATCAAAACCTATCTTGAACTTGTGGTCACTTCCACTCCTTGACCCAAGTTTTAGAACTTCATATTTATTCCATGGAATAGCCATTAGAATAAAGACAATTATCTCGTATCCAAAATGTTTTTGGTGCTCAGGATAGCCGGTTTCTTCAAACACATATGGATTTCCATCCTTTCACCATCCTGGCCATGCTCCCCAGAACAGTTTGTCTAGGTGTCTCTTAAGTTGTCATGCGAAAAACTGATTATGCCTCAGTTATACTAGGACCATCTTCTCCACATCATCTCCATTTCACCGATGAGAAAACTGAGACTACCAGGTAAGTGACTTATCCAAGGTGACTCTAGAAAAAGTTGAGTCACCATAATAACCCCATCCTGTGATGGCTAGAAGTCTGAGAGATTTGTGGTTCAGAATCGAGGAGACCCAGCTCAAGAGAGGATTTTGCTTGACTTTGGAGGAAGCTGCTGTCTCAGGTAGCCAAGAAGGATGAGGGGAACTCAAGCTGGAATTATCCTGATTGTTCACAATGCCTAACTAGACTGGAAGAAAATATCTGGGCCGATAACAGCCTGGCCTTTACTTAATTAAGCAGGTCTCTTGTACCTGTTCATTCATTCAACAAATAATTTTTGAATATCTACTCTTTAAAATTTATCACTTATGAGCTGTATAGACAGGTTACTTGTCTAAATTACTATGCCTCTGTTTCCACATCTGAAAAACAAGGATAATGCATTTTCTTCCTAGGGTAGTTGTAGGTTTTATTTGAGTAAATATATGTAATATCATCAGCACAGTGCATGGCCCCTAGAAAGCACTCAATTGTTTACTCTTCTTTTTTTTTTTTGAGTTGGAGTCTCACTCTGCCACCCAGACTGGAGTGCAGTGGCCG
>NW_007257783.1:12005-20397 GCF_000164805.1 Carlito syrichta | reverse complement strand
CCGGCCACTGCAGCCTCGACCTGCTAGGCTCCAGCGATCCTTCCACCTCAGCCTTCTGAGTAACCAGAATTACAGGCACGCGCTACCATGCCCAGCTGATTTTTTTATCTACTGCAGAGATGATGTCTCGCCAAGTTGCCTAGGCGGGTCTTGAACTCGCGGGCTCAGGCAATCCACTCACCTCAGCCTCCTAAAGCGCGGGATTACAGGCTGAGTCACCGAGCCCGGCTTACTCTTCTTCTTCTTATTACTGTGTACCAGACACTGTGCTATGCAACATCAAATGTATCTTATTAATATGTCTCCCAGTTGGGCCTGGCATAGTAGCTCACTCTTGTAATCCTAGCACTTTGAGAGGCCAAAGCAGGAGGATTGCTTGAGCCCAGGAGTTCAAAACCAGCCTGAGCAACATAGCAAGACCTCCTCTCTGCAAAAATAAAAAAATTAGCCAACTATGGTGGGCACACTCCTGAAGTCCCAGCTACTTGGGAGGCTGAGGCAGAAGAATTGCTTGAGCCTAGAAGGTCAAGGCTGCAGTGATCCATGATCATGCCACTACAGTCTGGTCAACAGAGTGAAACCTCAACTCAAAGATAGATAGATAGATAGATAGATAGATAGATAGATAGATAGATAGATAAATAGATAGATAGAAGATAGATAGATAGATGTATGGATGATAGATAATCTCTCAGTATGAATAAATATGGGAATGTAACTTGTCTGCTCTTGTATTACCTCTCTGTACATAGAGTTTCATGATTAGGATAGACCGTAGAAATAATCTAGTTACTTTTTATTTTACAGATTGAAAAATGAGGCCCAGTGACATCAGGTGACTTGCCCCAGGTTACAGTTAGTAAGATATCCAGGACTGGAGGGCATGTTTCCCAACTCCCAGCTCAGTGGTTCTCCAGTTCCCTTTACTTCCTCAGTTACTGTATCTGTGGTGGCATTTGTTTACTTCCTACTCCATCTCTGTATTCCTAGGAATGGGATAATTATCTATGACTAGGAATAGGTAACTAAGGATAGCCTGTGATGGCTCTGAATACCCTTTTCCATTTCTCTATATTTTTGCTTCAGAGAATGAAACTAGGAATTGCAGTTGTTAGAGCCTGAATAATGTTTAACACACACACATAGATACCTATATACTGCCATTTTTCAAACACATAACTGATTATATTAATAAAATATATTACAATCATCATTAATAATTTTTAATGAGCATTCGATATGGCTCAGGCAGTGTGCTAAACACTTTGCATGCATTGTCTCTTTATAGGCAAGATGCTTAATTTCTGGCTCAGAGGTCCATGGAGACGGGTAGAGAAACGCAGTTCTAAGAGAGTTGACTTAATGGGACAAGTTCCTTTATCTTGGATAGTTCAAATGCATTCGGTTGGTCTTGTCCCAAAGATGCAATCATTGAGCCAGTGTATTAACAAAAGTAACACACAGATCCCTTTTAATGATTGTGTAAACGATTGTAAATTACTAAGATTATGATCTATTCCTTAAAGTTATCCGGACCTAACTTGAAAATCACTGACATAAGATGTTGCCTACTAATGTCTTTCAATGCTAATTTGCACTTCAAAAGATACACTTTATTTTTATAACTAGTACACTGCATTTTTAGAAATTGGTCTAAAGCCTTAAAATAGCTCCAAAATCTGTTTATTCTTCCACAAGTCTTTCAACCCGTATTTAGGAGGAATGCTCTATCTTTTATGAAATTTTAGGGCTCTTCTCAGAAGTCTACTGTGTAGTGATTTATGAGAGAGAACTTACTCTCTCATCTCAATCATTTCTTACTTGAGAGAACTCTGTCAGTAAGGCTCGAGCACATTCTAGCATACCACTTTTGAATTGTTGCTTCTCAAATACTTTCTAAATGAATTAAAGCATAATCTTCAAAATTTTCAAATATTCTTGAATATATTTTGGTACACGATTCACATCCAGTGTGATGATTATTTTTCTCTTTTCAATTGTTAACAGAGGAAGAAACTCTTTCCTGTCCTACCCAAAGGAAAAGCACACAGTTCAAATCATTAAAGTAGTGTTTGACAATCCTTAGCAAAAGAAACAAAGTGGGAGGTATCACAGTTCCAGCCTTTAAACTTTACACAAGGCTACAGTATTCAAAACAGCCTGGTATTGGTACAAGAACCAGCATATGGACCAATAGAACAGGATAGAGATTCTAGATACAAAACCTCAATTTCTCAACCAACTCATCTTCGACAAAGCCTCTACCAACAACCACTGGGGAAGGAGAACTTGTTTAGCAAATGGTGCTGGGAAAACTGGCTGACCACATGCAGAAGATTGAAACAGGACCCCTACCTATCACTATACACAAAAATCAACCCTAAATGGATCAAAGACCTAAACGTAAAACCTCAAACTGTAAGAATCTTAGAAAATGCAGGAGACACCCTTGCAGAAATCGAACTAGGCAACCAATTCCTAATCAAAACCCCAGATGTCCATGCCATAAGAGATAAAATAGACAAGTGGGACCTCATTAAACTGAAAAGCTTCTGCAAAGCAAAAACAAACCATCAAGAGAGTGGGGAGACAGTTCACAGAATGGAAAAAAATATTTGCCAACTGAGTATCTGATGAAGGTCTAACATCCAGGATGTACAAGGAACTCAAATGTGCTGAAAGAGGGGGAAAAGGTCCATTAAAAAGTGGGCAAAAGACATGAATGACACTTCTCCAAAGAAGATATATGGGCAGCCAACAGACACATGAAAAAGTGCTCAGCCTCACTCATCGTCAGAGAAATGCAAATCAAAACCACATTTAGATACCAACTAACTCCAGTAAGAATGGTCACCATTAATAAAACAAACAACAACAGATGCCAACAAGGATGCAGAGAAAAGGAAACATTTCTACGCTCCTGGTGGGAATGCAAACTAGTTTAATCTCTATAGAAAACAGTGTGGCAATTTCTAAAAGAACTAGAAATTGACCTTCCATATGGCCCAGCAATCTCCCTACTGGGAATATACCCAGAAGAACTCAAATCATTCTACCAAAAAGATACCTGCACACGCATATTTATTGCAGCACTGTTCACAATAGCAAAAACATGGAACCAACCGTGCTGCCCGTTGAAACTGGACTGGATTTTAAAAAATGTGGTACATATATACGATGGAATATTATGCAGCCATAAACAAGGACAAACATATGAACTTTGAAGCAACTTGAATGGATTTAGAGTCTATGATACTCGGTGTCCTATCACAGAAACAAAGAAGAGAGTACCATATGTTCTCATTCATAAGCATTTGCCATAATACTATAAGAAAGGAATTGGCAGTAGCGCGATACTGCTGGGTTGGAGTGGGGGCACAACATCTATAAGGGTACCTGATCTCAAACCAGGCAAAGTGGGGACCAAAGAGAGGCCCAAACTTTACATGTATAATGTGCACTTGCATACCTTATCCTGAATTGTACCCCATATTTTAAAAATAAAATGAAAAGTAGTGTTTAGGGACTTAATTATTCTACAGAAAGTAGATCATCCCTTGCTGTTACAAATAACCTATTAGACCTACTCTCATCTTTTTTTTTTTTTTGAGTTGGAGTCTCTGTCACCCAGGCTGGAGTACAGTGGCACAATCATGGCCACCCCAGTGTTGACCTGCTGAGCTCCAGCGATCCTTCCGCCTCAGTCTTCCAAGCAGCTGGAACTACAGGCACACGCTACCACGCCCGGCTAATTTTCTATTTATTGTAGAGATGCGGTCTCGCCAAGCTGCCCAGGTGCTCAGACAATCCACTTGCCTCAGTCTCCCAAAGTGCTGGGATTACAGGCTGAGCCACCGAGCCCGGCTTACTCTCATCTTACACAAATGCCTTCTTCATATTGTGATTATAGGATGCCAATTCAATCATTCCATCAGGTTTTGTTTGAAATGGGGACTCACTCACTCACCCAGACTGGAGTGCAGTGGCGTGACCATGACTCACTGTAGCCACCTCAGCCTCCCCAAGAGCTGGGACTATAGACTTGCACCATCATGCCTGACTCACTTTCTGATTTTGTGTAGAGACTAGGTCTTGCTATGTTGTCCAGGCTGGTCTGTGACCTCCTAGGCTCAAGTAATCCTCCTACCTCAGCCTCTCAAAGTGCTGGAATTATCAGCGTGAGCCACTGTGACCGGCCATTATCAGTTGTTTTATTTAAATCATGAGTCAGCAAACTTTTACTATAAACAACTGAATGGTAAATATTTTAGGTCTTGGGGACCATATGGTCTTTGTTGCAACTACTCAACCCTGCCAATATAGTCCAAAACAGTCGTAGACAATTCATAAACAAATGAATGTGGCTGTCTGAGTTCCAGTAAAACGTTTGATGGATGCTGAAATTTGAATTTCATGTAATTTTCATGGGTCATGAAATACTGTTCTACTGTTGATTTTTTCCCAACCATTTAAAAAATGCAAAAGCCATTCTTAGTTTGTAGGCCATACAAAAACAGTGCTAGAGTTGGCTCGTAGGTAATCTTGTCAACCCCTGGTCTAAATGATTTAAATAAAATAGTTGGCTGATTCAAAGAATGTTTTCACTAGCTGATTTGTTGTTAATTTTAAAGATATTTTAGGATTCCAGTGTGATAACTTTGACAGTTTGCATTGTAAGTCACTGTGATGATTAATTTTATGCACCAACTTGGCTGGGCCACAGAACGCAGATATTTGGTCAAATGCTAATCTAGATTTTCCTGTTAAGGTAGTTTTTTAGATGAGTTTAACGTTTGACTCAGTAGACTGAGTAGAGCAGATTACCTTCTATTATATGGGTGGTCCTTGTCCTATCAGTTGAAGACCTTAATTTTTTAAAAAAAGACTGACTTCCTCTTGAAAAATAGAACTTTCTGTCAGTGGGCTGTCTTTGGACTCAAGCTACAACATCAAGTCTTCCTTGGATCTCTAGTTGTTGGCTTGCCCTGTGGGTTTTGGACTTGTCAGCCTCCACAATTGTGAGAAACAATTCCTTGAAATCAATTAATATTTCTCTGTTTCTCTCTCTCTCTCTTTCTCTCTCTCTCTCTCTCTACACACACACACACACACACACACACACACACACACACACACACACACACACACGGTTCCGTTTCTCTGGAGAACCCTGACTAATATGCACTACCGTCTGTGATTTTCAAAAACGACTCTTGAATGACAGCGTGATTATTTTCTTAATACAGAAAATTTTACTTCAATTATTGATGCCATTCCCACTCAGATCCCTTTATTGAAGTTTGAGGTCCCGGTGGAGAAATTGAGTGAATTTCTTATCTTAGACCTTCTTATAAGTTTAAAGCAATAATGCAGCTTGATTATACTGCAGGAAAACTCAGAATGGTTTTGCATCAGTATGACCATCACAATTCTTTTACCTCATTGCTAAACAATGGACATATCTCTATTAGCAGTATATTCTAGTCTTCTACTGTATTGTGAAATCAACACATTCTTTAACATATCAGATTTTTTAAAATGTATTACTTTTTTATTATAAAGATGTGGGGTACAATTTAGGGTTAGGTATGCAAACGTTGATTATGAAGGACCCGTGTTGATGAGGTATGACCCTCTCTCCCCTAGCAGTTTCCCTCAACTGCCAATCCCTTTCTTACAGTATTATAATTGTTCAAGGTCTGCTTATGAGTGAGAACATTCTGTACTCTGTTCTTTGTTTCTGTGATAGATTACTGAACATACCAGATTTAAATATGTTACATTAAGAGCTGAAGTCGGCCAGGTGTGGTGGCTCACACCTATAATCCCAGCACTTTGGGAGCCTGAGGTGAAAGGATTGCCTGAGCCCATGGGTTCGAGACCAGCCTGGACAAATTGGTGACACCTCATCTCTACAATACATCAAAAAATTAGCCAGGTGTGGTGGCATGTGCCGGTAGCTCCAGCTACTTGGAAGGCTGAGGCAGGAGGATTGCCTGAGCCCGGCAGGTCGAGGTTGCAGTGGTTGTGAGTATGCCACTGCACTCCAGCCTGGGCGACAGAGTGAGACTTTAACTCAAAAAAAAAAGAAAAAAGAGCTGAAGTCTTTCAACTTACTCAAGCTCACTAATGTCCAGCAAATTAAAATAATAGGTTGTTGCTTCTTTTCTCTTAATCTATTTATGATTTTCTTAAAGAATGTTCTGTTGGCATTGAGCCTCCTTGTCCCACAAGCTGGTCCTTGACCGACAAAAATATTTTGGAAGCACTGCCTGCTCTATAAACTACTCTTGGAGATGAGTAATACACGTGGCATATTAAAGATTTGGGTTCTTCAGCAAAGAAACCTGTTTAAATGTGTTTAATCTTATGATTCTCAAATGTATTTGACCACAGAATTTTTCTTTCTTCCCCCCACAACGTCTACTGGAACACGTTTTGGAAAATGCTAGTCTCGTGTTGTAACTTTCTGTCCTCCTTCAGGGTCATAAAAAGGAGAGGAAGAATATTGCCTGAAGGACTTGTAATGAAGGAGGAAAAAGCACATATTCTATAATAAACAGTCAAGGTACCAATAATCCCTGAAAAAGAGAGCTGAGTCAGTTAAGTAAACCTTCCTTTGTTGCATAGTCGTTGTTTATGTTTACATGCAACGCCTCCTCTTTGAACCATTGCCACAGCCGGCTAACAGGACAGCATCCAGCTTCCTCTGTAAAGCTCAGCAGGTTTACATTTGATTCCAAGACTATAACATGGGAATGTGGCATTTCTCCCTCTGGCCTGTTTTAGAAATAATGATAAACGAATTGGGCTATCTGAGCAAGAAGGGAGTGAATCTATATCTCAAAAAGGAGAAAGAAATACAGTGTTGCTTTAGTTTGGGGCTTCATCTGCTCCATTCAATCCTTTGGAAAACCCTGTAGGGCTCTCAGCTGCAGAGAGCAGGCTCCTAGCTGGTGAGATGGGCCTGAGGCCCCACTCGTTTTTCCCAGGTCCTCTCTGAGCCCACCCCTAGGCAGTGAAAGGGAGCCTTGGGAAGCTAGTGAGGAGGGGCTCTCCTCACAGTGCTCCAGCCCCTGCAGGGCCCCTACTTACGGGAGTGGGCATAGGAGTGCATGAGTGTTCCCAGGGACAGAGCAGCGGCTCAGTGGTCCTGGCTTCTTCACGCCATGTTTCCCAGCGAGAGCACAAAACCAAGGCTTGGCTGGAGGGCTAAAGAAGCCCTAGCTAAGCTGGGCTCGGTGGCTCAGCCTGTCATCCCGCGCCTTTGGGAGGCTGAGGTGAGTGGATGGCCTGAGCCCGCGGGTTCGAGACCCGCCTGGGCAGCGAGACCTCATCTCTACAATAAATCAAAAAAAAATCAGCCGGACGTGGTAGCACGCGCCTGCAGTTCCGGCTACTTGGAAGGCGGAGGCGGAAGGATCGCCGGAGGCCAGCAGGTCGAGGCTGCGGTGACCAGCAGCGGTCACTGCACTCCAGTCTGGGTGACAGTGAGACTCCAACTCAAAAAAAAAAAAAAAAAAAAAAAGAGACCCCAGCTCAGTGGTTCTCAGCCTTGCTGCTTGTTAGAATCACGAGGGGAGCTTTTAAAATATATAGACGCCTACAGGCTGAGGCAGAAGGATTGCCTGAGCCCAGGAGGTCAAGGCCACAGTGAGCTGTGATTGTGCCACTGCCCTCCAGCCTGGGCGACAGAATAAGACACCCAAACTAAAAAGAAAAAAGAATTGTAATACTCAATATATACCAGGGGTGTCCCCCCAAAAATTACACATTTTAAGAGATGTTAGCTATATATTACTTTTCCAAAGTCGAATTGAATTATGGTAGCAATGGGTAGCATAGTGTTCATTCAAAAGATGGTGTTAATCTTTTGTTATAGGTATATTGAGTGTTACAATTTTAATTCAGTGTTTTTTTTTTTTCCTTTCTTAAAATGTGAATACTTTTTTGGGCACTTTCGGGACTTTCTGTATATATAAATAAATATATGTGTGTGTGTGTATGTGTGTGTGTGTGTGTGTGTGTGTGTGCTTGTGTGAATACCCAGGGCCTCTCTCCTGCAGTTCTAATTTAATGGTCCTGCAGTTGCTGTGAACTCGCAGGTGATCTGACACCAGGGCTGAGAATTTCTGCCTCTTTGGGATATCACGTAGTAGAGATTCCAGATTGAGAGAGACTCTTGTGCTCTTTGGCTTCAGTTTTATAAAAAGTCCTTTAATGTACTGTATGCATATTATTTCCTCTTGATATAGTATGACCTTAATGATCTGAAGGAATGAAGGCTACCAGATCAAAAAGAAATGGTGCATTACATGTAGCTGAAATCAAATCAGCAGCATAGGAGCAAGAAAGATCTCTCTTGCTCTGGGTTTTTTTTTTTTTTTTTTTT
>NW_007257783.1:3930-11985 GCF_000164805.1 Carlito syrichta | reverse complement strand
TCCGGCGACCCTTCTGCCTCAGCCTTCCAAGTAGCTGGAACTACAGGCGTGCGCTACCACGCCCGGCTAATTTTTGATTTTATTGTAGAGATGAGGTTTCACCACGTTGCCCAGGCGGGTCTCGAACCCGCGGGCTAAGGCTTTTTTTTTTTTTTTTTAATGAGAAGAAAGCAACTGACAGCAGCCCTGCCAGCAGAGCCCACCTATTCCCCGAAGGAGTCTGTCACTCTCTGACTGCCACTTCTGACCAGTATTTCAGAGAGCTGACCTCTTGCTGAACTTCCGCCCATCAGGAAATCCAGCCTGCACCAGTTTACCCACTTGCTATTAGAAGGCCCAAAACTCTTTCAGGGGTCTTGCTTGGTTTTACGCTTCTACTTCTTTGGAATTTTACATTTTTTGTCAGTTTTATATCTTGCTCCATCTTACTTTATTATTCCTTTTACCTTGCTGAAATAGTTTCGAAGATCTAGATGCTAATCCTGGCTTTGCCTTTTATTAGTTGTGTCCTGACCTTTTCTAATCTATATAATGAGGGTATTAATATCTGTATTGGTAAGTCATAAGACTGCAGTGGACAACATGGATGGGAAAATAAGTGACAAGTCTTAACATGCTAGATAAATGTAAGGGTCTTCATTTCTTTAAAGGGGGAAGAAACCAGTAAAAATATATTCTGGTCAACAGCCTATGTCCAGAATAAATTCAACGATCCTCTGAAGTTAAATTCTCAGAGATTATTAAAACTCACATGAGAGTTTGCCCATTTAAGGTCCAGATGGTGTCACAGACCCCAAAGCCTGTGGTTTAGTGATGGCTCTCACTCTCACTCCTAAAATCATAGCTTCCTGGCCACTCAGCCAAGATGAGGCTAACATTTTTCTCAAGAGAATGAAGAGTTCAGCCTCAAAGATTTCGGAATCTCCGGCGCAAGGAAACACAAACTCAAGGCCACGGACTGCAACATACTTGTTGAAAACAAACCGAGCTTCCAATCAATTCAGTTCAGGGTCTGCAAAGGAAAGGCAAGAAAGTCATAGGGAGAGAGGGACTCTCAGTGCTCCGGTCCTGGTTTTCATCATAGAAAACAATCAAGTAACGACTTTGGCCGGTTGCTCCCAGAGACCACAGTGTGATGGCACCTAAAAGCAGCCAACGACAGACTATCCTAATGGTTCCAGTTTGCTCTGTGTCCCTCTTACTACTGATTTATTTCTGTTTGCACCTCTCTGGTCTTCCATGGCTGAGTTGACTTTCTTGACAATGTAACCTACTTAGTATGCAGCCCATATGCTAATGGTGCTCCCAAGTGGGCCCTCAGCACCCTCCCAAGTTCTGGGTCACAAGCTCTTCCGTCAACAGCTCTGACCTGATCAACCTCCTCTCCACACAGGCAAGGGGAATTCAATCTTGAGGCTGTAGAGATGTGTTCTTAGAAGGAAACACAACTGGAAATCCTTAAGAACATTTTGGAAGAAGCGCTAACACTATCTTCCTCTTCCATCGGTCTGATTGCATTGACTCACCTCCAAGAAAGATAGGAATTCAAATGGTGCATCCTTTTATTGGAGGAGAGTCAGGAGCTGATGTTTATCTTGGCTCAAGGTTGGAAAAAGTTCCTTGTCTTGTCTGGGGACAGAGTCCTTGTCTGTAAATAAGGAGATAAGGCTGAGAGAACGTGGAGGTCTCTTGCAGCCCTGACCTAATCTTCTGAGGTTCCTAGGAATCTCCCCCATGTGCAGTTCTGCTCAATTTCTCTCATCACGAGTGCCAAGGGTAAGTTAACTAAAGCATGGATCATGCCCAGTAAAGCTTTAAGAGAATTCTTTTATAAAATTTTTAGGCCAGATGATATTACCATGGTATTTCTTTCAAAATTTCAAACAACAACCAATTCTAATGCGATATATATTGTTTCAGAAAACTGAAAAACTATTAAGTTCGATTTATGAAACTACACATTCTCTTTTTTGTTTTGTTTTGTTTTTTGAGCTGGAGTCTCACTCTGTCACCCAGGCTGGAGTGCAGGGGCACGTTCACGGCATCCTCGACCTGCTGGGCTCAGGTGATCCTTCCACCTAAGCCTTCCAAGTAGCTGGAACTACAGGTGTGCACCCCCATGCCCAGCTAATTTTTTAAAAATTTATTGTAGAGATGAGAGCTCATCAATTTGCCCAGGCTGGTTTTGAACAATGGCTCAGGCAATACCCTCCTCTCGCCTCTGCCTCCCAAAGTGCTGGAATTACAGGTATGAGCCACCTCACCTGGCAGAAACTGCGTATCCTCCAACAATAACTGGCGAGGCATCAAAATGATAAAATTGTACAAATAGGAACACTCATGCAAAGCTGTAAACTGAAATCAAGTGTACATTAAAAGACTTAGAATAAGCTAATTCATTGCGACCTAGAGTAGTGGGTTCCATGAGCTGAGTGGAGGGGAGAAAAGGGGAGTTTATTGTTTAATGGGCACAGAGCTTCTGTTTGGGATGATGAAAAGATTCTGGAAATAGACAGTGGTGATACTTACACAACATTGTTAATTTACTCAATGCCACTAAAATGCACAATTTAAAATGGCTAAAACGGTGAATGTAATGTTATACATATTTTATTACAAAAATTAGCAATGTAACTAGAGAGCTAAAACTACACACACACACAAACACACACACACACACACACACACACACACACACACACACACACACGCGCCAATGTCAATTTCCTGATTGGGATATTGCACTACAGTTCTATCTAATGAAACCATTGTGAGAAACTGGGTGAAAAGAACTTGAGAGTTCTTACTATCTTTGCAATTTCTTGTGACTCTAAGATTCTTTCAAAATAAAAAACTAAAAAGAGTAATTTAAAGGAATAAGCTGGGTCTACAAAAGCATACACAATGGTATAATGGGCATTGGAGACTCAGAACAGGGAGAAGGGAACTGAGAGGTGTAGCGATGAAAAATTACCTGTCGGGTACAAGGTGCACTTGTTGGGTGACAGATATACTTGAAGTTCAGACTTCTCCACCACAAATTGCAATTTATCCATGCAACATAAGACCACTTTTCCCCTAAAGCTGTTGAAATAAAAATAAAATAACAAAAGAATAAGCCACCATAACCAAAATATATTTACCTGGAAATACAAGAAGAACTGATATTCAGAAATTGATATCTTACACCTGCAGCTGGGATAAGATAAAGTATATGATTCTTTTCAGATGCTTAAAATACTCTCACTAATTCTAACAGATGTTTTGACAATAGATCTTTTTGATTAACATTTCAAAAAAGATTTACAACAAGGAGGCTTAACACCCAACATTGTAGGTGTTTTGAATAAAATCAAGAATAATACAAGCAGTTTTGCCACTCTATGGCCAGTGATTATTACTACAAAAATGTGGAGACAGAGATTACTTTTAACTGGGCCTTGGATATACCTTTTAACTTTTCGACTTGTTCTTCTCTTTTGTAACACTATAGGATTAATTGGACTAAGCCATTTCATCACTTTTACTACAACTTTTCTATTTTATTTAATGGCTTTGAACAGTTTCCTTCAAAAAATTTTTTCTATGGAAGACCAAAACATAAAACGGATTAAACTGAAGCAGGGTTGGGATACCCACATCCAGGTCTATCCTGATCCTTCCCTCCCTCAGCCTGCTCTGCATGAAACAGACCCCCAAAAACATACTCAGGGAGCTGCCGGACACAGAGACCCCTCTCGAGATCCAGGCAGTGCTAATATATTATGGCTCTTGGAAATACACCTGGTGAGTTGATTTATGGAATTTGGTATAGAAGAGAATGTGACAACGAAGAAAAAGAACCAAGTCTAGCCTCTAGTTGGACTACTTGATTCAGGCCTGGTACAGGTCTTGCGTGCGCCTCTAAGCTAATCACATGACCCTGAACAAGGGTCCCTCACCTTTCTCAGCCTCGGTTCCCTATCTGTATTGTGAGAGGGTTAATTTACTTAACATTCATTCAGCAGAAGTCAAGTTCCTGTGTTCTTATTACTGGGTCACTTCTGTCAGCGGATGCTGACATTTGAATAGACCTCCAAACTCTATCCTACCTGTCACTTCATTCAGCAATCGGGAAGACAGGTAAAGCCAACTCACACAGCAGGTCTCCGTCTGGCTGCATGCAGAATCACCAGAAGGAAATTTTAAGATAGACAGATGCCCAGATCCCACTCAGTCCAATTAAATCAGAGCTCCACCCATGACACGTGGGGAGTCTCTGTGTTTAGAAATGTCACTGGTAGCCGGGCTCAGTGGCTCAGCCTGTAATCCCGCACCTTTGGGAGGCTGAGGTGAGTGGATTGCCTCAGCCCGCGGGTTCGAGACCCGCCTGGGCAGGCGAGACCTCATCTCTACAATAAATCAAAAAATTAGCCGGGCGTGGTAGTGCGCGCCTGTAATTCCGGCTACTCGGAAGGCTGAGGTGGAAGGATTACCGGAGCCCAGCAGGTCGAGGCTGTGGTGGCCGGGAGTGGCCACTGCACTCCAGGGGCAACAGAGTGAGACTCCAACTCAAAAAAAAAAAAGAAATGTCACTGGTGATTCTAATGAACAGCCAAGGTGGAAAACCATTGTCCAAGCAGAACCCTAGCATATGCTTTAAGTAATTTCACTCAAAATGAGATATTCTACAGTGCCCTTTGGTGATCTTTTACCATCTTGGTGACTAACTGGTCAAATCTGTCCTTGATTGTCTTTAAGATTAAACTTGTCTGTCTCGCTTTATGACACAGAACCTTGAGCAATTACCCAAATACCTGCCCACATACCTATGCAGCTTCAGAGCTCTTTCTTGAAAAATATTCAGACCCTGTCCCAGAAACCCTCCTCATTAGCAGAGTTGTATTCCTCTAATTCCTTTCATAGAGGCCACACCATGGGCAATGATTCCCAACACTGACGGTCAAAGGCAAAGCCTCCAAATGTAAGAGATTAACTTGGTTTCTGTCTCAAAAGATGTTACATACACTATGTTTAAAAGTAGTAAGTGAAACATTTGTGTGACTTTGCCTAGTAACTCTGAGGCACTACCCTGCTACTGTTGCCAGGATGTTTGACTCTCTGTTAGGATATTTTGGGTCACGAGTTAGGAAGGTCCATTTCTATGGCGGGAAGGCTGGTTCTAGCCTGTTTGCAGTCTATGGGTGTTTAAAAAGGAGATTTCTAGTGAAGTGCTATAAATCTTTCAAACCTTTTAAGGTAATTTATAGTTTTGGGAGCATTACTCCATTTATCTTAGCTTTCTGATTCCCATTAACTTATTGTTTCACTTTCTTGTAGGTTAAGATTCGGGAAGTAATTTTGGAGAGCAAAATGAGTTGCATAAGTCCCTAAAAAGAAGAGAGCAGAGCACAGAGGATTTTTAGGGCAGTGAAGTTATTCTGTATGATACTATAACGGCAGATACATGTCATTATACATTTGTTCAAACCCAAAGATTACCCAGCACTGAGAATGAACCCCTGTGTAAACAAAGGATTCTGGGTGATAATGATGTGTCAAGGTGGGTTCATCCACTGTAACAAACATGAAACTCTGCTGAAGGATGTGGATAATAGGGGCTGGATGTTATGTAAGGGGATGGGGGAATATGGGAATATTCTGTATTTTCTGTTCAATTTTGCTATGAATCTAAAACTAATCCAGAAATATAAAGTCTATTCTAAAAAATAAAAAGGAGAGTTTGGAGCATGGTTTGATTTTTTTTTGATACCAGAAATTGAGGGTTAGCAAAACACAAGACAACCCTGGGAAATAATCTAATCTCCACAAATTACTCTCGTCTACCTGACTCTTAGTGATGCTCTGTCCTCCAATCCTCTTTCTCCCTACACTCTCTCCTGTTTCCTCCCTACTGATGACTTGCATATATCCTTATCTAACCCAGAATTATCTACTAAGTTCCAGGCTCTTCTACCTCCCCAAAATCCAAGAAGTCTTTATTTAAATGTCCCTAAGGAACTCTAACACCCATTTTCCCCTAATACAAATCATTTACTCCCCACCCCAATTTCTTCTCTTGTATCCCAACTTTTCTGTAAAAGAGGTTTGACCTTCTGCCTGGATGAGAACTCCAGTCATCCTTTTAAATTTTCACGCAAAAATAACAACAGTCCCCACTTCTCGTTAAAAATCATGGATTGAATATTTGTGTGTATCTCTGCCCTTTTAAAAGCATAACAAGCTTTTATTACAATAAAAGGCCTTAAAAAGAAACATAGACCTACGAGGGGAAAAAAAGTGTGGAGAGAGGACAGCCACGTGGTTTCAGAAGGTGGGAAGCACAGGGGTAAATAGAAACTGACTTGGCAGACCAGAGAAAAACAGAATCCAAGTTGGCAGTGGGAAAAACCCAGAAACAAGCTGATTAACATCGATGAACTCCAGAAGAGCTCAGGAAGAGGAGGCACCAGGCACCTCTTCAAAAGCAGTCAAATAAATAAAAGTTCAGACATGTGAGGTCTCATAAACACAGCCTTCTGGATCCTGTTGACTGTGTTAGAAATCATTTGGTGGGTATACTCCACCAAAATAAAAGAGTAAGCCAAGATGGCACGGGATTTAACACAAGAGCGAGGCACAGGCTGTACTGGGATATTGATGAAGGAATATTTCAGGACCATAGCTGTGCTGGTGACTTGCAAGTTTTTCTAATTCTTACACAAAAATACTTAGAAATGGTAACTAGTTTTTTCAAGGTCACACAGTTCATCTAGTGAGTTCTAGAGTGAGGAATTAGACCCAGGTATGTCTGATGCAAAGGCCATAATAGAACATTTTTATAATTATGCAATTCTGGATCAAAGAATGCCTAATGCAGAAAATTGCAGGTCCAAGTCATAAGCTTATAATGAAAATTAAATGAGGTAATCACCCAGATCACTTACCCAGTGTCTGACACATAGGAACTTAAATATTAGTTGTACTTCTACTTAAAAATATAAATCTGTGGGACTTCCGGCAAGATGGCGACAGGGCAACCGCGTCTGTGAAACCCTCTGCAAAGGAGAACTGCAGTGGGTCTCTAGCTCTCGCCCCCGGGGGCTGCGGACCCCAACATCGCAGCCTGCTTTTCATACCGAGCTCGGCCAGCCGTCGCCACCGCTGGGGCATCGCAGTGGACTGGACACCCACTGCAGCACAGACGCCGCCGCCGCCACCGCCAGTAGCACATTGCACCACCCAGGCCGGAGGCAATCCATGACTTAAGTCCTTGAAGCCCCTTCAGGGAAGATCTGCTGGGATCGCTGCCACCTCTCCTGCGACCGAGACGTCCTGCCCGCCACCGTGAGTCTCCTGCTTGTGCCCTGAGGCAGGCATCCATCTCCAGTCTCTGCCGGTTCCTGTCCGGCCTCACCCCCTCTGGGGCGAGCAGCTGAGATAGCACCACCTGCTGGCGATTCAAGGTAACAACACTGAAACGGGAGAAACAAGCTTGAAAAAGACATAGGCCAGAGTGGTGATCTGAACTGTCCTTCACAGCAGACCAGGGGCAACTGACCCTAACTGCAAACTAATTTACCAGCTTGAAAAGAAAGCTAGAAATCAGACCTGAAAGGACATTGGACTTAAGCGGAAAGTCTCAGAGTGTGCTTCATTGATTCTGTTAGTTTAATGACTTAATTCTATTCCTACTGTATTGTTCCTTTTTTCCCCCTCTTCCTTTTCTTCTCTTTTCTTCTCTCTGTAAACCATATCTTTGTATAGAGGAACAGCACACCAATAAGGTGGTTGGTTAGCTTGTATGTTAGAATCACTATATGTTTTATTTTTTTTTTATGGGAGTTGGTTCATCAGTAGCTGTGGTCTATTATTTTTATCTGTTTCAGTATAGGTCTCTCTCTCCATTTGTTGGCACACGTTTGTTATCCCCTTACTCCTCTATCTCTCCACCCCCCTCTTCAACTCACTGTCTGTTCCATTCTCTTCCCTCTGCTAATCACATTTTATTTCAGGGAGTAAACCTACAGCCCCACTGCATGGACAGATTCCAAGGCAGTGGGAAGTGGGTTCCAG
>NW_007257783.1:1837-3109 GCF_000164805.1 Carlito syrichta | reverse complement strand
AAGAAAACTTCCCTCATCTCATCAAGGATGAAAAAATTCAAACACAAAGATTCAGAGAACCCCTGTAAGACAACAAATGAGAAGACCAACTCCCAGACACATAATAATTTGCCTAAACAAAGTAGCTATAAAAGAAAAAATCCTAAAGGCAGCAAGAGAAAAAGGCCAGACTACCTACCAGGGAAGACCAATTAGAATAGCAGCAGATTTATCCACAGAAAAGCTTCAGGATAGGAGAGCCTGGAGCCCTATCTTCAAAGTTCTAAAAGAGAAACAGTTTCAACCAAGAATAACCTACCCAGCCAAACTAAGCTTCATTAGTGAGGGAGAATTGAAATCTTTTCTAGATATCCAATCCCTAAGAACCTACGCCGCTCCAGACCACCTCTACAAGAAACACTTAAGAAAGTACTGAACACAGAAGAAAAAGAAAAAAGAACAACAACATTCTTCACAAGAGTACAGGCAAAAGATTAAAAACACACATGAGCCAACTCCAGAACCCAAAGAAAGACAACAAACAAACAGGAACAACTCTGTAAGAACCTTATGACAGGGATCAACTCTTGCATTTCAATTATTAGCCTAAATGTGAATGGACTAAATGCACCACTGAAAAGACATAGAATGGCAAAATGGATAAAATATCATCAGGCAACAATCTATTGCCTTCAAGAGACTCATCTCACTAGAAAGGACACCCACAGTCTCAAAGTAAGAGGATGGGAAACAAACTTTCAGGCGAACGGAATACAAAGGAAAGGAGGAGTAGCGATCTTAATTTCAGACAAAATGCCCTTCAAGCTATTAAAAATCAAAAAAGATACAGAAGGCCACTACATAAGGATAAAAGACTCAATCCATCAACAAGAAATATCTATCCTAAGCATATATGCACACAACATAGGTGTGCCAACTTTCATAAAGCAACTTCTAGGAAAACTAAAGAAAGATATTGACTGTAACACCATCATAACTGGGGACTTTAATACCCCTCTCACAACCCTAGACAGATCATCAGGACAAAAAATCAGCAAGGAGATCTGGAACCCCAATGTGACTTTCGACCAAATGGACTTAATTGATACCTACAGAACATTCCATCCAAAGACCACAGAATATACATTCCACTCATCACCGCATGGAACGTATTCTAAGATCGACTACATAATAGGCCATAAATCAAGCATAAGCAAATTTAAAAGGACCAAAACTTTACCATGCACCTTCTCGGACCACAGTGGAATAAAAATAAGTATTAACACCAACAAG
>NW_007257783.1:0-793 GCF_000164805.1 Carlito syrichta | reverse complement strand
GAAAAAATTCTCAACAAGATCCTAGCAAACTGCTTCAACAATACATCTCAAAAATCATCCATCATGACCAAGTAGGCTTCATTCCTGGGATGCAAGGCTGGTTCAACATTTGTAAAATCATAAATGTAATTAAATACATCAACAGATGTCAAAACAAAAACCACATGATTATATCATTAGATGCAGAAAAAGTTTTTGATAAAATCCAGTACCCCTTCTTGATAAAAACTCTCGAACATCTAGGCATACAGGGAACATACCTCAAAATAGTAAAAGCCATCTATGAGAAACCCATAGCCAGTATACTCCTAAATGGACAAAAATTGGAACCATTTTCCCTGAAAACTGGAACAAGACAAGGATGCCCACTCTCATCCCTCCTGTTCAACATAGTATTGGAAGTCCTGGCTCGAGCAATCAGAGAAGAGGAGGCAATCAGGGGTATCCAAATAGGAAAAGAGGAAGTCAAGTTATCTCTCTTTGCAGATGATATGATTGTGTACCTTGAAAACCCAAGAGAATCTGTCAAAAGTCTCCTTACACTGATAAAGGCCTTTGGCAAAGTCTCAGGATACAAAATAAATGTACAAAAGACAATCGCATTTCTCTACACCAATAATAAACAAACAGAAACCCAATAAAAAACACAATTCCATTCACAATAGCCACAAAATAAATGAAATACCTTGGGATCTTCCTAACCAGAGACGTGAAAGACCGTTACAATGAAAATTACAAAACACTGCTCAAAGAAATCAAAGATGATACAAACAAGTAGAAAAATATCCCATGC
>NW_007257782.1:2360-3179 GCF_000164805.1 Carlito syrichta | reverse complement strand
CCTCTGTCACCCAGCCTGGAGTGCAGTGGCCGCTCCCGGCCACCGCAGCCTCGACCTGCTGGGCTCCGGCGATCCTTCCACCTCAGCCTTCCAAGGAACCGGATCTACAGGCATGCACTACCACGCCGGCTAATTTTTTTTTGACTTATTGTAGAGATGAGGTCCCTCACCAAGTTGCCCGGGCGGGTCTTGAACCTGCGGGCTCAGGCAATCCACTCACCTCAGCCTCACAAAGTGCAGGATTACAGGCTGAGCCACTGAGCCCTGCTGTGGTACTCTTTTTTTAATGAAAAATTTCAAATATATACTAACTCCAGATGACTATGTAATGACCCCACATCCCTATTGCCCAGATCCTAATATTATCTAGATTTTTTACCTTTGCTTCACCTATTTTCTCCTTTTCCTATTTTATACAAAGTGTTTTAAAGCAAATATTTTATATCACTGCCCATCATCCCTCACTCTACAGTAGGCATTCCTAAAATATGATTGCCATATTTCAACTCTTTCTTCTTTTCCATTTTTCTTCTTAGGCACTGCTTGGGTATGCAGGAGCTATGAAAGGGAAAGGTTTACTGAAGTGACCATAGTTACACAGTTCAGTATTCTACAGTGAAGACAAAATATTTTTTGTTCTTGTGATAACAGTACTGTTGCTCTTTTTCTTCATATAGTAAATCTATTAGCAAATTGTGAACAACTCATTTAGTGTCTTTATTTGACCTTTGTCTTCAATATGTTGGCATAAAATTAACTCATGTGTAATTTCAAGGATAAATGAAAGAATAATGAAATATTACCTTTTTTCCATAAGTC
>NW_007257782.1:0-928 GCF_000164805.1 Carlito syrichta | reverse complement strand
GGATGTCAACCTTTTTTTTTTACAACACAGCATTTTAGGACTCAAGTAGAATGGCTGAACAAAACATCAGAGATCATAATTTTGTGACCTCTATTATATTACAGGAGTTTCTGTAGATGAAGGCCACACAGGTTTATCCCACAGAAAGGAATCCTACTGAGGGAAAATGAGAACACTGGGAATTTGAAAGAAGAAGGATGTCAAAAAGAGAGACAGGGAGCAATAAAAAATGTATCCTGTTCACATGATCTATACCAGACCCTGCCTTTACAAAAAAAGAAAGTTAGACACTTCCACCACCCTTCGCAATTGATAAATAGGGGTATGTATTGGAATCACCAAATTACATCTCAGAATTTTCTTACATGGCACCACAAACTAAGATTTTGATTCAGCAAATATTGTTTGGAGCTTGGTTGGGTATGTTTTGAAAAAATCTGTCTTTGTTGAGGTGCACATGTGCAGTTGCAGACCTGTGCTCTTGGATGTACAGGTCTCCAGTTCAATCTTTGAGACATGGGAATATTTATGCCCTCAAAATATTCACTTAAGATGCATGACTACAGTTTGCCACATTTAAGTTGTCAGAGTGAATTATTTCACCCCATAAAGGAAGAATAAAAAAACATACATAACTAAAGTGGATAGAGATTTTATGAGAAAAAATGGAAGCGGTCTATTAAGATGGAGCAGGTGGAAACTATAGGTATAGCAAAGCTAGTGTTAAAAGAGCACATAATTACACCTGATTAGATTATAGAAAAAATCAAATTATATCATCTAAGTTATAATAAATACAGATAATAAAATTATTTCAGCATAATTAAACTTTCTGCTTATCCTGCTATCCAATTAAGGTCTACCCATATCTATTTTTTTTTTCAGTAAGGGCAGCTCAGGATTAATCACTAAGATATAACAATGAGTC
>NW_007257781.1:12953-13669 GCF_000164805.1 Carlito syrichta | reverse complement strand
AGAAAAATATTTTAGTAACTCTAAACCAACTCAGTGTTTAGTTAGTGATCAAAAATACCATATTGCTTGACAGAAGGCATATAAGCAAGGCGTTAACCCAATTTTATTCTGGTGTTTAAGAAACCATAATTGAGACTTTGTATGCAGTTATGTATTTTTTTATAACTGGTGCAGCTTGTCATAATCAGGAACAACTGCCTATGGTTAAACATGGAAACTGAAATTTTAAAGAGCATCTTAAAAATTTAGGTTGCTTGCAATACCACATCCATTATAACAACATGAAAATTTCTAACATATGTTACAGTTCCTAAGTGTGTTGCTTTGTTAATGTTGAAAATAAATACTGACAACTACCATCTTTCAATATATGACAATCTCACAACAGGACCTGACAAAACAATATAGGTTGAATTCTGTAGATGGAAGTTTTCCAAGTCACATGTGGGTAAACCTGATATACCAGATACTTACATTTTTTTTTTTTTTTTGAGTTGGAGTCTCACTCTGTCGCCCAGATTGGAGTGCAGTGGCCGCTCCCGGCCACCACAACCTCGCCTGCTGATCTCCGGCGATCCTTCCGCCTCAGCCTTCCAAGTAGCTGGAATTACAGGCATGCGCTACCACGCCCTGCTGATTTTTTGCTTTATTGTAGAGATGAGGTCTCGCTTCCCAGGCGGGTCTCGAACCCACGGGCTCAGGCAATCCACTCACCT
>NW_007257781.1:1766-12933 GCF_000164805.1 Carlito syrichta | reverse complement strand
TGAAGAAATAGAAAAGAAAATGAATAATTTAAATTAGTGGCAAAGCCATTTTTCATAATCATGGAAATTAGTTTAAATACAAGAAAAATATTTTAGTAACTCTAAACCAACTCAGTGTTTAGTTAGTGATCAAAAATACCACATTGCTTGACAGAAGGCATATAAGCAAGGCGTTAACCCAACTTTATTCTGGTGCTTAAGAAACCATAATTGAGACTTTGTATGCAGTTATGTATTTTTTTATAACTGGTGCAATTTGTCATAATCAGGAACAACTGCCTATGGTTAAACATGGAAACTGAAATTTTAAAGAGCATCTTAAAAATTTAGGTTGCTTGCAATACCACATCCATTATAACAACATGAAAATTTCTAACATATGTTACAGTTCCTAAGTGTGTTGCTTTGTTAATGTTGAAAATAAACACTGACAACTACCATCTTTCAACATATGACAATCTCACAAGAGGACCTGACAAAACAATATGGGTTGAATTCTGTAGATGGAAATTTTCCAAGTCACATGTGGGTAAACCTGATATAGCAGATAGTTACATTTTTAACAAGTCAATATCCAGGTGAAACAGATGCCAATCACAACCGTTTCAGTGAAAATTTCTCTCATGGCTTCATTGGATTGTGGTTCTACTAGCTTCTGAGTAAGAAATAACAGTAGTATGACCACTGACTAAAACTGAAAGAGTAATTAGTTGATAGTGACCTGATGAGCCCTACATTTCTTTAGGAACATACTTTCTATATACGTGTCCACTGGGATGGGATATCCTAGCAAACATCAGAAATACGATTAATCCAATTTCTCATTTCAGTTAGAAAGTAATGCTGTAAAATGTTCTTGTAAATAAAATGGAATAAATACCTGTATTTGCTGCTTCTGTTAGAAAACAAAGATTCTGTGACTCATTGTGTCGTGTGTGTGTGTGTGTGTGTGTGTGTGTGTGTGTGTGTGTGTGTGTGTCAACCTAGAGCCAAATCTAAAAATTGGGAAAACAAGAAATTTATTTCAAATATAAAATTAATTGCCACTTTTTAACTCTATAATTAAACTCTACAGTTTTCAAGACATCAGAATTAGAGTAACTTTTAAAGTATTACCTTTTGTGTGTTTTGTTCTTATTCTCCTATATTTATTTCCCCAGATCTGTAGCCACAGGTCTGATCAATTTAATCCCTTTTAAACACAAACTGGATATATAAAATATACTTTCTGGGCTAGCCCAATACAAGAGTGTTATAAAACAGAAGACTGAATGAATTGCTAAACTTAATAGGTTTATTTTTTCCAACAGAAATAGGAAGGTGCAAATTTTTAAGAGAATGATTATACATTGTGTTTATAAAAGTTAGGAGATAAAAATTTTAAAATGAATTAGCATTTATATGTGTATGTGAATTTTTTCTCATTTACATTGAGACAAGTTGAAAAGAAGTAATAAAGATCATCTACACTGAAACAAAGAATGCTTCTAGCCTCATTTCACAATTAAAGAAAACGTGATATCGGAAATAACATATAATAAGAAAATTGAATGTTAAAGTATTGGATACTGAAAAGAAATCAGGACGAAGAGAGACCATAATCACAGTGGTTACACATTATAATCAGCATAACCAAATTAATAATTGAAGATATAAAAATCAGTACAACGAAGAGCCTATGTAAGAAAATATGCACAGTAACGTCACTCAATGTGTAACTATCACATTGTAGAAAAAAGTATATATGTATGCAGATATCAATGTATGTTTGTGATGGGTGTGAAGAGTTTTAGAAATGTTTTTTAGTGAAATAAAACTATTTAAAGTTATAAGATTAGTAAGAGCTTTAAATATGGTAAAAAGGGGTTTTTAATCTTCCCAATAGTGATCAAGTTGTATATACATATATGACAAACGTATTAACATTTCCATAAAAACTTTAAATTGGAATACAGTTTAAGTAATATCTTATACACAAAATGCAGAGATCAAAAGAAGGCAATAATTAGAAGAATATGAGAAAAATAACTACCAGAGATAACACATATACATAAGGGAAAATGGTAGCACAATGAAAAGATAGCATGGTGAATGCTGTAACAGAAAAACACTTTTTGAATGAAAAAAATATTAATGTAAAAATTACAGAAAAAAATTAGCTAAGATCAAAAGAAAAAAAGGTACATTCTCGAGAAGATGTACAATAACAACACTACTGTATGGTGACTAAGAACAGAGACTTGAAGGTTGCAGTAGTTTATTTCTACTGTGTACTGTCTGACACAAGTTTTATAATTTGCCTTGTCTTGTGCTGTCAATGGTAAACTAATGATAATTACACTTCTTTTGCCAAGTTTCTATAAAGATTTAATGTATTTAAACTGCTTAATATATGATGAGCCATAGAGTGACTTCTGTAGATATTTCACTATTAATATTAATAATATTATTGAATGTTCATTCTACCAAAAATTTCTGCAGACATACAGGCCACCTACAGATATAAAACAATCAAATTTGTCTGATTCTTAAAAAATAGATTTTAAAAAGACATATAGGTTCACAGTCCAATTAAGCAGAAGGTACAGAAATTTCTTATAGACTCCTGGCCCCCATACATTCATAAATTCTCCCATTATCAGCACCATCTTGGTATATTTGTTACAGCTGATGACCTACACTGACACCTCATTGTCATCGAGAGTTTATAATTTACATTGGGGATTACTCTTGATTTACAGGAGGAGTCACTCTTGATCCATGGGCTTAGACAAGTGTACAATGCAATGTATCCATCATTATTGTATACAAAGTAGTCTCCTTGCTTTAAAAATCCTTATGCTCTGCCTATTCATCACTATTTCCCTGCTGGCAACCACTGATCTTTTTACTATCTCTACAGTGTTGCTTCTCCAGACTGTCCTATTTTTGGAATCATATAGTAGGTTGTCTTTTCAGAATGGCTTCTTTATTCAGTAATATGCACTAAGTAGTCCCTCTACATCTTTTCATAATTTGATAATCATTTATTATGAGTGCTGAAGACGATTCCATTGTCTGTATTCAGCCACCTACTGAAGGACATTTTGGTTCCTTTCAAGTTTTGACAATTATAAAGTCGGCATAAACATCCACATGTAGGTTTTTGTGTGAACATAAGTTTTCAACTTCTTTGGGTACATAACAAGAAAAACAATTGCTAAATTGCATGGTAAGAGTATAGTTAATTTGTAAAAATTGACAAAATGCCTATCAAAGTGTTTTTACCATTTTGCATTCCCACCAGCAATGAATGAGAGCTCCTGCTCCTGCCACATCCTTGCAAGCATTTGGTGTTGTCAGTGTTACAGATTTTGAGAATTATAATAGGTATATAACAGTATTTGGCCAATGTTTTTACTTGTATTTCCTGATGTCTTATGATGAGTATTTTCATATGTGTACTTATTTCCTATCTGTAGATCTTCTTTGATGATGTGTTTGTTAAGGTCTTTGGCCTATATTTAAATTGAGTTATTTTCTTACTGTTGAATTTTAAGACCTCTTTATATAGTTTGAATAACATTCCTTTATTAGATGCATATTTTGCAAATATTTTCTCTCATCTGCAATCTGTTTTCTCATTCTCTTGATACTATCTTTTACAGACAGAAGTTATTTTTTAATATTTACAATATCTAGCTTATTATTCTTTCATAGCTTGTGCCTTTTGTGTTTTATCTAAAGCATCATCACCATACCCAAAGTCATCTGGCTTTTTAAAAATGTTATCTTCTAAGAGTACTTTCTTTTTGAACTTTACATTTAGGTCTATAAACCTTTTGACTCTCTTTTTGTTAAGGATGCAAGTTCCATGTCTACATTCATTTTTTTGGAACGTGCATGTCTAGTTGTTCCAGCACCATTTGTTGAAAAGACTGCCTTCCAACCATCATATTGTCATTAGGCTTTTGTACAAAACAAGTTTATCATATTTGTGTGAGTCTATTTCTGGGCTATTTGTTCCATTGATCTATTTGTTTATTCTTTGACAATCGCACACTGCCTTGATTACTGTAACTTTATATTAAGTCTCAAAATAGAATAGTGTCAGTCTTCCAACTTTGTTTTCCTTCCATAACTGAGTTGATAATTTTGAGTGTTTTGCCTCTCGTATAAGCTTTAGCATTAGTTTATCTATCCACAAAATGATTTGATAGGATTTTGCTTGAGATTGCATTAACTCTATGAATAAATTTGAGAAAAACTGACATTTTGACAATGTGAAATCTTCAAGTCAAGAACATAAAGTATTCCTCTATTTAGTTCTTCTTACATTTCCCCATCAAAGTATTATGGTTTTCCTCATATAGATTTTGTACATATTTTGTTAGATTTATTCCTAATCATTTCCTTTTGAGGGGTACTAATAGAAATTGTAATATGTTTTTAATTTCAAATTCCATTTGATCATTGTATATGTATTTAAAGTGATAGTAACCATGTATGCTGCAAATCTGTTATAATTACCTATTACTTCAAATAGTTTTTCCATCAATTATTTCAGTTTTCTATGTATATAATCATATCATTTGTGAAAAAAGGCAGTTTTTTTTTCTTTTCTATGTTTCTCTCATATCTTTTTCTTGTCTTATTGTATTAGCTAGGGCTACCAGTACAATTGAAAAGCAGTAGTAAGAGAAAAAATCCTTACTTTGTCCTTGATCTCAGCAGGAAAGTTTTGAGTTTGTCACCATTAATTAGGATGTTTGCTGTAGGAGTTTTGCAGCTATGTTTTAGTAAGTTGAGCAATTTCCTCTCTATTCCTAGCTTGCTGGAAGTTTCTATTATGAATGGATGTTGAATTTTTATTAAATGACTTTTGTATATCTATTAATATTATCATGAGATTATTCTTTTTTAGCAAGTAAATGGAACAGATTACATCAATTGATTTTCAATTGTTGAACTTAACTTGCATATTTGGGATAAATACAACATGGTCACGGTGCATTATTATTTTAATATATGGTTGAGATTAATTTGCTAATATTTTGTTGAGGATTTTTTCATCTATATTCATGATAGATATTGGACTGCAATTTTACTTTCTTGTAATGTCATTGGTTTAATATCGGAGTGATACTTGTCTCATAGAATTTGTTACTCTAATACTGCTTGTATTCTCTGGAAAACATTGTATTGAGATGGTGTAGGTTCTTCCTAAAATATCTGGCAGAATTCATTCATGTACCCATCTGGGCATCGCACTTTCTGTTTTGAAAATAAATAATCAATAATTATTTAATTTCTTAAATAGACGAAGATCCATTCAGATTGTCTACTTTTCTTGTGTAAATGTTGGCAGTTTACATCTTTCAGTGAATTGGTTCAATTTATATAGGTAAAAATCTCTGAGCACATAAAATTGTTCTTATTTTTAATTACTATCTTTTTAATGTTCTTAATATTTACATAATACCCACTCTTTTGTTTCTGATAGTAGTAATTTGTGTCTTCTTCCTTTTTTTTTATTAGCTAGCCTGGCTAAAGGTCTATCAATTTTTTTAATCTTTTCAAAATAGCAGCTCTCAGTTTCATTGATTTTTCTATATTGATTTCATGCCTTCACTTTCATTTATTTTGGTTTTCTTTTTCAATCTTACTTATCATAGATTTAATTTGGGCTTCCTTTTCTAGTTTTCTACATTGAAATCTTAGGTAATTGACTTTTGATTTTTCTTGATTTTTAATATATGCATTCAATGCTGTAAGTTTCCCTACATCCCACACATTTTTATAAGTTGTGTTTCCATTTCATTTAGTTCAAACTTTAAAATTTTTTGAAAGATTTATCTTCTTATTCAGATGTTGTTTAATCTCCAAGTATTTTGGAATTTGCAGCTATCTTTCTGCTATTATTTCCAGTTTAAATCCATTATGGTCTAAGAGCACATGCTGCAAGATTTCTATTCTTCCAAATTTGTGAATCTGTGTTTTATGGTCCACAGTATGGTTTATGTTGGTGAATGTTTCATGTGATTTTGGAAACAATGTATATTCTGCTGTTATTTGATAAAGTAGTTGATAGATGTGCATTATATTCATTAACTAAAAATGTTGTTGAATTCAACTATGTCTTTACTGTCTGATAAATCTGTCCATCACTGATAGAGAGTTATTGAAATTTCCAACTGTAATAGTGAATTCATCTATTTCTCCTTCCAGTTTTTCTAACTTGCTTTAATTATCTGCTGCTTGGCAATACACATCAAGAATTGTCATGTCTTCTTGGATAATCACCATGTTTACATTTTGTAAAGCCCACCCATTCCCAATAACTTCCCTTGGTCTAAAGATTGCTCTGTCTTAAATTAATACAAGCTATTTCTGTTTCTTCTGACTAGCATGGTATATTTTTCCACCCATTTATATTTAATCTTTGCATATCTTTATGCTTAAAGTGAGTTTTTGTAGACAACATATGGTTGTCTCGTGTTTTGAAATACTCTGACAAATCTGTCCTTTAATTGGAACACTTAGACCATTGATATGCAAGTGATTATTGATATAGCTGTATTTATATCTAACATAGTCATTACCATATTAGATTTGTTGCCTTTGTTCTTTGCTCCTATTTTTTCTTCTACACTTTTTCTGCTTTCTGCGATTTAAATAAAACATTATATAATTCCATTTTTTCCTTTATTAACTTATTATCTATGTTTCTTTTTGTATGTTTTCAGTTGTTGTTCTAGGATGTGTGGAATACACTCACAACTAATCTAAATTCACTCTCAAATATCACTATACTACTTCAAGGATGGTTCAAATAACATAAAGTATCAAAATAATCCTAATTACTATCTCCTGTCTCTTGTATTATTGCTGTCATTTAAACATAGACATCTATGAACATATATACTCATACATAATCAAATAGATAGTTGCTATTGCTAGTTTAAAAAATTGTTACCTATTAGATAAATTAAGAATAAAAATTATATTTAATCCATTTATTCCTTCATTGATGCTCTTTCATATAGATATGAGTTTTTAACATTTAATAATTTTCCTTCTCTACTATCAACAAATTTCCTCAATTTTTGTTTATGGAGAAAGACTATTTTTCCTTTTCATTCTTACTTTTAAAAGATTATTTTGCAAAGCACAGAATCATGGTTTGTTGGGTTTTTCTCTAAATACCTTAAATATTTTACTCCACTGTCCCCTTGCTTGCACAGTTTTTGAAAAGTTGCATGTAATTGTTGAATTTACTCAAATATGTATTTTTTCCTCTGCCATTTTTATGATAAAAAAATGAATGTCTATAGTTTTAAAATTGTATGAATAAATACAGGTTTTTTGATTGTTTGTTTTTGTTTTGGCATTTATCTTTCTTGGCTTTCCCTGAGCTTCCTGGATCTGTAGTTTGATGTTTGACATTAATTTGGTGAGAAAATCAGGCCTGCTTTTGCCTGGACTCTCAGCCACTCAGAAGACCGAGGTGGGAAAATTGTTTAAATCCTAGATTTTGAGGTTGCAGTGAGTTATTATCATGCTACTGCACTCCAGCCTGGGCAAGAGCAAGACTCCGTCTCTAAAAATAATAATACTAATAATTTGGTGAAATATGTCAGTCATTATAGTTTTAATTATTTCTTTTATTTTTTCTCTTCTCTTCCTGTAATGCTCATTATATAAGTTACACCTTTTATAGCTATCCCATAGTTCTTGAATATTCTGTTCCAATATTTTATTTTCAGTCTTTTTCTCACTCTTTTTAAGTTTGGTGTTCTACTGAAATTTGAAACCCACAGATTCTTTCCTTAGCTGTGTCCAGTCTACCAATAAGCCCATTAACGGTGTTCTTAGCTTATTTTATAGTGTTTTTGAACTCTAGCATTTCCATCTGCATGCTTACATTGTCGTTTTTTCTTCTATGGTGTCATTTTATTCAGTAAAGTCCTTAATACCTTAATAGTTGTTTTAAATTCCCAGTCTGATAATGCCAATAGCCTTACTGTATTTGAGTTTGATTATGAGGTCCTTCAAACTGGATGGTTTGTTTTAGTATGTGTATAATTTTTTCTTGATAGCATGACATCATGTACTGGGGTAAAAAACTACTCTAGATATGTCTTTAGTGATGTAGTGATAAGACGTAAGAGATGGAAAGCATTTTATTGACCTATGAACAGGTTTCGGTCTTTAGGTGAGCTTATATCACTGGACTGTGAACTTCACATGTGCCTTTCAGTTTTTATGTCTCATGCTATTGGTGGTACAAGATTTCAGAGAGGACTGGAGTTGGGTATTTCCTTTTACACAGGTCAGTTAGGCTCTACTAAAACCCAAGTATGTTTAGACTAGTTGTTAGGCTAGCTTGTTATGGTAGTATGTTTAGGTTACTTTCTCCTAAGGGTAGATTTTGTAAAGAGAAATGGAATACTCTGACATATTTCAAAAAGTTTCTTTATCCTTCTCCATCTGGACACATTATGGACTTCTCCAATCATCACTGTGAAAACCTGGTTGAGTTCCCAGAGGTAAAACTTAAAGAAGTGGGAGGCCTTCCGGTGACTGAGTCTCCCTAAAGTTTTTTAATTTATTTTTTTATTTTTTTGGTGTCCAATCAAATAGTATAAACACACATGGCAAAAATAGATTGATTACCCGAAACTGACTACTCAACAATTATCATGAGAGACTTTATGTGCTAGATCAAGCCGACCCAAAATGAGTATGTCTGTAGAAAATTTATATGACACAATTAACAAGCTTCAATTCAAGGAATACACGTGGAATTTTAAAAAGTCAGACTCTGTGGGTGCAGCGGCTCATACCAGCAATTTCGGAGACCAAGGTAAAAGGATCCCTTGAGGCCAATAGTTTGAGACCAGCCTGAGCAATAAAGAGAGACCCTATCTCTACAAAAAAAAAAAATTTTAAGCGCATCTGCAGTCCCATATACTTGGGAGGCTGAGGCAGAATGAATGCTTGAGCCCAGGAATTCGAGGCTGTGGTGAGCGGTGATTATGACAATGCATTCCAGCCTGGGCAATAGAGTTAAACCCATCTCAAAAAAATAAAATAAATACAAATCAAAAAGGTGAATTCACAGACACTGAGTAGAATGATGGTTGTGAGGTGCTAGGGTGGGGGAAATGGAGAAATGTGGGGAGGTACAAACTTTCAGTTACAGGCTGTATACATTCTGGAGAGTTAATCTATACCATGGTGACTATAGTTAATAACAGTGTACTTCAGAAATTAAAATGTGCTAAGAGATATTAAAGGTTCTTACCACAAAACAAGGGTGACAGGTGATAGACTATTGTCTTGACTATTGTAACTACTTCACAATATCATATATTGTTGATATATGATATATATATCAAATCGTCACATTGTACACCTTAAACTTATAAAATTATATTTTGTCAACTATACCTCAATAAAGCTGGGGAAAAAATCAGCTATTATCATCTAAAGTACATAAGGCCCTAAACTAGGCAATGAGGATAAAAGGGTAATTAAGGCAGTCGCTACTCTCAATCTCAATGAGCTGAAGCAAAACTAATCAATAATTACTATTTCCTGATGACAGTTACTGAACATATTATTCTTAGATATGTATCAAATATGTATGTAGCTACAATATATGAACATATACATATGCACGTACAAACAATTTAAGTTTCCTATTTGACTCTATGAGGTGTTACCATCATCTCCATTTTACTGAGAGGAAAGTGAGACACAGATTAAGTGTTTTGCCCAAGATCGTCACCTGATACGTGGCAGAAGTGCAATTCAAACCTAGATACTTGGATTCCCAGGCCTAAGCCCTTAATGACTATTCTAAAATGTCTCACAGGTGATAGATAACAGGAAACTTCAATACCATTTAAGTGGTACTATGGAGAGCTGACACACAGTCATAGACATTAGAGGTTTCTATTCAAGAGAGAAGAGGAGGAGGAGGAAGAGGAGGAGGAGGAGGAGGAGGAGGAGGAGGAGGAAAAGGCTCAGAACAGAGAAAGAACAATGACCATGCAGGTTTCTAAGACATGAAGTGGGTGAATGAGACTGGAACATTGGTCATGAAGGGAAGAACTGTGAGATTTAAGATCAAGAAGTTGGAAGGACAAGATTGTGAAGGAACTTGAAAGTCAGTGAAAGCAGGCTGGAGGGTTTTAAGCCAAGGAGAGCTCTAATGTGACTGTATTGTAAAAAGATCACTGGGCTGCTCAGTAAAGAATACACTAGGGGAAGAGATGGAGACAAAGTATATCTGGGCTGCAGGTGTTCAGGTCTAGATACCAGTGGCCTGGACTAGGTGGTACACTAAGAATGGAGAAGAGGGAGACGGTTAGAAAGATTCATGAGCTAGCTTGCAGAGCACTACTGGGGCTGAGAAGGCATCAGCTGTCAAAAATGATTCCAAGTCTTTGCTTGTTCTTGGAAGATGTGAAAAACAAAATTAAAAAAAAAAAATTGACTCCCAGGTTTCTTGCTTGAGATACGAACAGGATGGAAGGAGAGGGACAGCAGGAGTCAGTTTTGGAGGAATTGAATTTAAAGAGGCGATGGGTCATCCAGATGAATTTGTCAAGCAGGCACAGGAAAGTACAGAGGTGGCAATACCAGCCTGGGCTGAATCTTTGAAGAGCAAGCACCTTTTTAATGACACTCATTCCGTCTTAATTGCCACACTGCTTTATGTCTGTAACCCTCCATGCCACCACCACAAGCTTCAGGAGTGGGAGCACATCTCGTTCACTGCTATGTTCCCAGTGCTTGACATAGTGCTAGCATGGTAAGTATTCAACGAACGCTGCCTGGAAGTGGATGGATGGATAGCCGGGGTTCCTTGGCCAGGAACCAGGAGTAACTTCACCTCTGGATCTCTCTGTCTTCGGGTCTGAATTAAACATCAATTCAGTTGATGAATACAGAGTTCAGCAAGGCAACGGATAATGGCACGGGCAAGGGCACAGAGGTGGGAAAAAGCTGGTGGTGAGCAAATTGAGGAGTATATCAGGGTTCCGGTGAAACACTAGTCAGGAAAGCTCCTGGTCAGGCGGGGAGAGGCTGAGGATCTGGAGACAGGGGCCCGAAGCATCCCGAGAAGGTAAGCAGCCAAGGAAAGCCAAGGTACCAGAACCGTGTCCCACCCCCGACA
>NW_007257781.1:0-1746 GCF_000164805.1 Carlito syrichta | reverse complement strand
TGCTTGAGATAGGAACAGGATGGAAGGAGAGGGACAGCATGAGTCAGCTTGGAGGAAATAAATTTCCAGAGGCGATGGGTCATCCAAATGAATTTGTCAAGCAGGCACAGGAAAGTACAGAGGTGGCAATATCGGCCTGGGCTGAATCTTTGAAGAGCAAGCACCTTTTTAATGACACTCATCCCTTCTTAATTGCCACACTGCTTAATGTCTGTAACCCTCCATGCCACCATAACTAGCTTCAGGAGTGGGAGCACATCTCGTTCACTGCTATGTTCCCAATGTTTGACATAGTGCTAGCATGGTAAGTATTCAATGAACGCTGCCTGGAAGTGCAATAGATGGATGGATGGATGGATAGCCGGGGTTCCTTGGCCAGGGACCAGGAATAACTTCACCTCTGGATCTCTCTTTCTTCGGGTCTGAATAAACATCAATTCAGTGGATGAATACAGACTTCAGCAAGGTAACGGATAATGGCACGGGCAAGGGCACAGAGGTGGGGAAACCCTCTGATGGGTTCCGGTGAAACACTAGTCAGGAAAGCTCCTGGTCAGGCAGGGAGATGCTGAGGATCTGGAGACAGGGGCCTGAAGCTTCCCGAGAAGGTAAGCAGTCAAGGAAAGCCAAGGGATCAGAGCCGGGTCCCCACCCACGACCGACTCATACCTCCTCCTCCTCGTCTCCGGAGTCAGACTCAGAGTCCACCGGCACCTCGTCATCTTCTCTGGGGGCCCCGGCTACACCGCCCTCCGTGAGCCTCTCGCCGCAACCGCCGCTTCTGGAAGCGAGCACGGCAGGCCTCTGGCCCCCTTTCTGCAACCGCCTCGGTGTCACTGCGCATGTGCCACGCATCACTTTCCTTTCAGAAGCCTGCTTCCAGAGTTTTTCTTTTCAGATTTGTGCATGCTGCGCTTCCAGCAACTTGTCAGTCGTCATTCAGGCTGTCTTACCTTGGCACTGGTTTTCATGGACGTTTGTGCTCCCTGGTTTCTTCTCGGGACAGTCTTGATTCCCTGTCTTATCACGCGTGGGTTTCTTTAATTCTGGGAACATCACCTCACCTCTGATGACTCACGAAAAGTTGTTGACGTTTTAGCTTGTTTTACTTTTTACTTGCGGTTGGGATGTAGTAGGAACTTCCAGCTTCTTATCTGTCGGATCAAAAAGCGGAAATCTCTGTTTCAGATATTGTTTTTCTTTCTCAAAATAAATTGTAATTGTATGATTTTTACGATCTTTAAATTGTGGGATCCAAGTTAAACAAATGTTAATTTATTGCTTTTTCTGTTTCATATTTTTCTTATTTCTTTAATGCACAAAATATAACCGATAAAATGCCTAGTCTGTTCCAAGAGCTTCTCTTTCTTTTCTTCCAGGAGTGACCACTGTCCTACACTTGCTGGACATCATTCTCATGAGTAGGAGTCATTAAAGTATTTTCATACTTTCACTGCATTGCAACATTTTTTAAAAAACAGTATTTTATTTTAGAGTTTACAAAAAAGATTTTTGTATGTTTAATGTGTACCTTTTTGCAACTTAATATTTTAATCTTATTTCTGACATATAAATTATATATTAAAATCTAGTTTAATCATTTAAATGCTGCATAGCATGTCATTCTATGAATCCTTTTCAAAAACCCATTCATTTAAGTGTATATTAAGGGTATAGAATGTATCCTAGTTTCAAATGCAAAAAATGAATACTTGGTCATATATAATGCCATGCAAAAAAGGGTCA
>NW_007257780.1:0-8038 GCF_000164805.1 Carlito syrichta | reverse complement strand
GTCAGTTATGTCACCTGGCTAGCCAACTGCCTAGCTGGGTAGCTAGCTAGTTAGGTTAGCTATCTAGTCAGTTACCTAGCTAGTTAAACAACCTAGTTCAGTCAGCTCAATAGCCAGCTGGTTAGCTAGGTAACTAGGTAGCTATGTCAGCTGGAAAACCAGTGGGCTATGTAGGTACCTAGCTAGTTAAGTCTGCAGGCTATCCAACTGGCTAGCTAGGGAGCTAGGCAGTTATGTCAGCCTGCTAGCCATCTGGCTAGCTAGTTATGTAACCTAGTTAAGTCAACTGGCTTGACAGTTGGCTAGATAGGTAACTAGATAATTAGGTTGGCAGCCCAGCCACTGGCTAGCTAGTTAAGTCACCTAGTTAAGTCAGTTGGCTAGCCACTGGCCAGCTATTTAGCAAACTAGCTAATTCAGCTGACTAACAATCAGGCCAGCAGTGTAAGTCAGCTAGTTAAGTCAGGTGGATAGTCAGATGACTAGATATACAGTAAGATAGTTAACGTAGTTGGCTAGCAAGCTGGCTAGCTAAATAATTCAGTTACTTAATTCAGCAGGCTAGCCAGCTAGCCAGCAATGTAGAGAGTTAGTTAAGTCAGCTGCCTAGAAAAATGGCTCACTAGTTAAGTTATCTAGTTGAGTCAGCTGGCTAGCAAGCTAGCTAGCTGTTGAAGTCAACTAGTTAAGTCAGATGGTTAGACAGATGGCTACCTAGGTAGTAAGGTAGTTGAGTAAGCTGGGTAGCAAGTGGGATAGCTAGTTAAGTTATCTAGTTAATTCAGTTGGCTTCCCAGTTGGCTAGCTAGGTAGCTAGCTAGTTAAGTCAGCTGGATAGCCAGCTGGATAGCTGGTAAAGGCAGCTAGTTAATTGAGTTGGCCATCCAGCTGGCTAGCTAATTAAGTCAGCTGACCAGCCGGCTCGCTAGTTTGTTAAGTCAGCTAGTTAAGTCAGCTGGCAAGGCAACTGGCTAGCTAGGTAGCTAGCTAGTTAAGTCAGCTAGTTGAGTCAACTGGCCAGCTAGGTAGCTAGCTAGTTAAGTCATCTACATAATTCAGCTGGCTAGCTAGTTAAGTCAGTTAGTTAAGTCAGCTGACTAGCCAGCTGCCTAGCAGGGTAGCTAGCTAGTTAAAGCAACTGGCTAGCCAACTGGCTACCTAGTTAAGTAACTTGGCTAAGTCAGCACGTTGTCTAGCAAGTTAGCTAGTTAGGTAGGTAGTTGAGACAGCTGACAAGCTAGCGGGCTATGTAACTAGGTAGCTAGTTAAGTCAGCTGTGTATCCACCCAGCCTCTATTTAAGTCAGCTAGTTAAGTCAGCTGGGCTATTCAGCTGTCTAAGTAGGTAGCTAGCTATTTAAGTCCGGTTGCTAGCCAGCTGGCTATTTCTTTAAGTCAGCTAGTTAAATCAGCTGGCTAGCCTGCCTTCTAGCTAGGTAGCTAGGCAATTAAGTCAACTGGCTAGCCACATGGCAAGCAAGTTAAGTCAGCTATATAGTTAGTTTATTAGCCAGCTTGGTAGCTAGGTACCTAGCTAGTTATGTCAGCTGTGTAGCCTGCTGGCTAGATAGTTTAGTCACCTAGATAAATCAACTGACTAGTCCGTTGGATATTTAAGTAGCTTGATATTTATTCAGCTGGCTAGAAAACTGGCTATCTAGATATGTCACCTAGTTAATTCAGCTGGATAGCCAGATGGCTTGCTATGTGGAAAGCTAGTTAATTCAATTGGCTAGAAAACAGGCCACCTAGTAAAGACAGCTAGTTATGACCGGTATTGACCTAATTAAGTCAGTTTCCTAGCCATCTGGCTAGCTAATTATGTCAGCTAGTTAAGTCAGCTGGCAATACAGGTGGCTGGAGAGGTAGAGAGCTAGTTATGCCAGCTGGCTAGTCAGCTGGATTACTAGCTAATTCAGCTAGTTTAGTCACCTGGCTGGCCTTCTTCCTAGTTCGTTAATCAACTACTTAAGTCAACTGGCTAACCAGTTGGCTACCTAGTTAAGTCAGCTCGTTAAGTCAGTTGGCTAGCCAGCTCACTAGCTAGTTAAAAAGCTAGTTAAGTCATTTGGCTAGACAGCTGACTAGCTAATTATTTCAGCTGGTTAAATCAACTGGCTAGCTAGGTAGCTAGTAGTTAAGTAAGCTAGTTATGTCAGCTAGCTGGCTAGTTGAGTCAGCTAGATAAGTCAGCTGGCTAGCTAGATAGCTAGGTATCTAGCTAGTTATTTCAGCTAGCAAAATCAGCTGGTTAGCTAGTTAAATAAGCTAGTTAAGTCAACTGGCTAGGCAGCTGCCTAGCTGGGTAGCTAACTCATTAAGTCAGCTGGCTAGTCAGCTGGCTAGCTAGTTAGGTCACCTAGTTAAGTCAGCTCGCTAGCCAGCTGGATACCTAGGTAGCTAGATAGCTATGTCAGCTGGCAAGCATGTGGGATATGTATGTAGTTAACTAGTTACATCAGCTGGCTGTCCACCCGGTTAGCTAACAATGTTAGCTAGTTAAATCAGCTGGATAGCCAGGTGGTTAACGAGTTCAGTAACCTAGTTGAGTCAGCAGGCTAGCCAACTGGGTAGCTGGTTAATTCTGCTAGTTAATTCAAGGGGCGATCCATCTGGCTAGATAGGTAGCTATCTGGTTAAGTCAGCTTGCTAGCCAGGTTGCTAGCTGGTTATGTCAGCTAGAAAATTCAGCTGGCTAGGCACCTGGCTAGGTACGTAGCTAGCTAATTAAGTCAGCTGGCTTACCGGCTGGCTAGCTAGCTAAGCCAGCCAGTTAAGTGAACTTTTTATCTGGCTGTCTACCTAGGTGGCTATCTAATTAAGCCAGCTGACTAGCCGGATGGCTATCTAGTTAAGTCAGGTGGTTAGCAAGCGGGTTAGCTAGGTGTCTGGCAAGTTAAGACAGCTGATTAGCAGACTGGTCAGGTAGGTGGTCAGCTAGTTAAACTGGCTGGTTAGCCGGCTGACCAGCAGGATAGATGGCTAGTTAAGATACCTGGCTATCTGACTGTCCAGCCAATTGACTGGCTATTTAATCTGGCTGGCTAGCCAGCTGACCAGCCTGCTAGCTAACTAGCCAGCTGACTAGTCAGCTAGCCAGCCAGTTAGCTAGCTAGTTAAGCCAGCTGGCTACTCATCTAGCCCAACCAGGTAGCTAGCTAATTAAGTCAGATGACTAGCCAGCTAGCCAGCCAACTACTCCTCAGCTAGTTAAGTCAGCTAGCTAGCCAGCTACCTAGTTAAGTCAGCTAGCTAGATAAGTCAGCTAGCTGGCTAACAAGCCAGTTATATAGCTAGTTATGTCAGCTGGTAGACAGCTAGACAGCTTGTTTGCTAGCTAGTTATTTCAGCTAAATAACCAGCTAGCTAATCATCTAGCTAGTTGAGTCAGCTAGCTAGCCAGCTACCTAGTTAAGTCAGCTAACTAGATAAGTCAGGTAGCCGGCTAACAAGCCAGTTATATAGCTAGTTATGTCAGCTTGTATACAGCTAGAGAACTTGTTTGCTAGCTAGTTATTTCAGCTAAATAACCAGCTAGCTAGTCAGCTAGCTAGTTAAGTCAGCTAGCAAATCAGCTAGTTACTTATCTATCTATTTGGCTAACAACTCAGCTAGCTGGTCAGCTAATTAGTGGGCTCGCTTGCTTTCCATCAGGTCAGCTAACTAGTCATCTCTCTCCCTTTCCAAGTGGCCTGCAAATTAGTCAGCTCATTCGCCAACCAACAGGTCAACTAACTTTTCGGTTCACTCACAAGACAACAGGAGAGCTAACTAGTCACCTTGCTCACCAGCTGACTAGTTAAGTCAGCTCACCTGTTGGCTCACTTGACCGGCAACTTGTTAAGGCAGCTCACCCATCAGTTCACTCATCAGCCAATAATTTAAGTCATCTCACCAGTCAGCTCACTCACCGGTCGAATTGTTAATACTTCTATCCAGTTAGTTCACTTGCCAGCCGACTAAATTCGGCTACCCAGTCAGCTCACTCACTGACCAACTAGTTAAGTCAGCTCACCAGTCGGCTAACTTGCAGGCCAACTAGTTAAGTCAGCTGACAAGTCGGCTAGATCATCGGCCAACTAGTTAAATCAGATGACCAGTCGGCTAACTCACCAGTTGACTTGTTAATTCAGCTCACCCATTGGCTCACTCGTTGGCCGACTTCTTAAGTCAGCTCACCAGTCGGCAGACTAACCAGCCAACTCGTTAAGTCAGCTATCCTGTCGGCCGACAAGTCAGGCAACTTGTCAGTTGATAAGTCACCTAACTAGCCAGTTGACAAATTAGGCCAGCTAACTAGTTGGTGAACTAGTCAGCTGACTACTTAGGTCAGCAAACCAGCAGACAACTAATTAACTGAGCTAACAAGTGGGCCAACTCGTCAGTCAACCCATTGACCCAGCTAACTAGTTGGCTGAGTAGTGGTTAAACTTGTTAAGCCAGCTAACAAGTAAGCTGAGAAGTCAGCCAATGTGTTAAATGAGCTAAATAGTCAGCTGACTCGTCAGCTAAAGTTAAATCACCTAGCTAACTCGTTAATCAGCTAGTCAAGCCAGCAAGAAAACTCGTTTCCCAACAAGATAAAAAAGTTGACAAACTCGTTAACCAACTCTTTAGGTCAGCTAGCTATCTCGTAATCAAAGTAGTTAGGTCATGCAGGCTAAGTCAGCTAGCTAAATAGCTAGCTAGCTAAGTCAGTTAGCTCACTAGTTAGCTAACTATTTAAGTCAGCTACTTGTGTCTGCTACCTAACTAGTTAACTAATTATTAAATCAGCTAGTTATTCAGCTTGTTAAATAGTTAGGTATCTATTTGATTCAGGTAGTTATGTCAGCTAGCTAACTAGTTAAGTCAGCCAGTTAAGTCAGCTAGCTAAATAGTTAAGTCAGCTATCTAAGTCAGCTAGTTAAGTCAGCTTTCTAAATTAGTCAACTGGTTAATACAGATAGCTAGCTAGTGAGCTAACTGGTTAAGTCAGCAGGTTGAGTGAGGTAGATAGCTAGTTAACTAACGGGTTAAGTTAGCTGGTTCAGTCAGCTAACTAGCTAGTTAGTAAACGGGTTGAGTCAGCTGGTTGAGTAGGCTAGCTAGCTAGTTAGCTAACGAATTAAGTCAGCTGGTTGTGTCAGCTAGCTAGCTTGTTAGCTAACGAGTTAAATCAGATGATTAAGTCACCTAGCTAGAATGTTAGATACCACATAAGCTAACTTGTCAGCTAGCTGGTTAAGTAAGCTAGCTTGCTAGACAGCTAACTATTTAAGTCAACTTGTTAGTTAGGTAGCTAGATAGTTAGATAAAAATGTAAGGTAGCTGGCTAGCTAGGTAGCGAGCTAGTTAAGTCAGTTGACTAGCTAGCTGGTAGCTGGTTAATTCAGCTAGTTAATAGAACTGGAAAAACTGGCACGGTAGGTAATTAGATAGTTAAGTCACATAAATAGCTACCTGGCTAGCTAATGATATCTCTGAGTTAAATCAGCTGGCTAGCCAACTGGCTAACTGGTTAAGTCAGCTAGTTAATTCAGCTGTCTAGCCAGGTGACTATGTAGTTTGCTAGCTGGATAAGTCAGCTTGCTAGCCAGTAGGCTAACTGTTCAATGCACCTAGTTAATTCTGCTGGCTAGCCTGCTGGCTAGGTAGGTAACTAGCTAGTTATGTGAGTTGGATAGTCAGCTTGCTAGTTTAAGTCACCTAAGTGAGTCAGCTGACTACAATTCTGTCTAGGTAGGTAGCCAGCTACTTTAGTCAGCTGGCTAGCCAGCTGATTAGCAGGGTAAATCAGCTAGTTAAGTCATTTGGCAAACAGCTAGCTAGCTAGTTAAGTCAACTCATTAAGTCAGTTTGCAATCCAGCTGGTTATATATCTAGTTATGTCAGTTTGATAGTCAGCTAGCTAGTTAACTCAGTTAGCAAATAAACTAGTTACTTAGGTAACTATTTGGCTACCAACTCAGCTAGCTGGTCAGTTAACTAGTGGGCTTGCTCACTTTCCATCAGGTCAGCTAACTAGTCGGTTCACTCTCCAGCCAACAGACCAACTCACTTGTCGACTTGCTAGCAGACCAACAGGACAGCTAATTATTCGGCTTGCTCGTCAGTCATTTAGTTAAGTCAGCTCACCAGTAGGCTTGCCTGCCAGTTGTCGAGGACCAGTCCGACCTGAGGGGAGTTGGACCCTCTCCAGGGAATTAGGACACGGCGAGAAGAAACTACTTGGAGGCAATTTTTTTGGGATCAGTCTGATCAGGACTGAGTCTGATTTTATTTAAATTCTTTCCAGCTTATATACCATTTTTTTACAATATTTTAGCAATAATCAAATATTTGTTAGTGACTTATAAATCGTATAATGTATAACGTTTTTCCAAAAGATTTTTGTTTAGAATCACAATTGACAATGAAAACTCTGTGATGCATATTGTGCCTTATAAGGCATACATTAAAATAGCAGGTGTATGATTTTAACAATAGCTTAGTAAACTGTTTTTTATAATATTTAATAATTAATTTGTATATTATAAGCTATATTGAATTTTATTTAAGGTAAAAATTTCCCTTTTTACTAACCTATTATGATTTAATAAAACAATCAACATTTATATTAATTATCTTAACTTTTAGTAGTGAAAATATTTTTGTTGGGGGCCATATGAATCCAGTGATATATATCATATTTATTTAAATCTTTATCACAAGATCCATATGTTTTAAACAGAATGATTAGTATTAGAGTATATATGTTTAAAACATAATCATAACTAGTACCTATAATTTTTAGCATCCAATTATATGATTTAATATATGATCTCTTATAAAACTTTAAATATATAATTTTAAATGATAAACTGATAAAGCAGATAAAGCACAGATTACACTTAGAAGAAGACAGAGAGGCGCTAGTCTCGGTGTCTCGCATGTTCTAAACTTTGATCTTTTATAGCCCTCTATAAAATGCTAAATAGTGAGAAGCAGAAAACGTTAACCACAGTGTTCGATAAACGCAATGTGTACTTTATCATCGAAGTTTGTCAGACACTGAAGTTGACGCCTCAAAGCAGAAATCCAAAGTGCAAAAGTATATCTAATAATAAGTGAGAGTACATAGGATTCACTCTCCAACAGGCCTGTGACTGGGTTTTATCACTACCATACACAGGCATATTAGAGGGCAAATTACAAGCAGAAGGAAGTGAAGTAGCAAGCACAGGTTCACATAGTGTTATATATGGACAACTGAACTATGTATATATATTTTTAAACTTCCTTATAAAATTTCTGGTCTAAGTGAATAAATAAAATAGTGGTTGTCACACCTTTGGACAAGAAAAGGCACAGTTGCCATGACGATGGCTAGGGGCGGAAGCAGGCTAAGAGTTTTGGCACATAATGAAATTGGGAACGTTCTGCCTGACTAGAGGCAGGAAATCAAAACTATTAGTGCAATTTCTGCTTACAGGAATAAAGGCTGTATGGTTACTTCTGAGAGACAGAAACTTAAGAATGGCTCAGAAGATCAGAGAGAAATTGAAACTTAAAGCACAGAATGTTTCTGCTGTAACGTCTTACCCGAGATTTTAGTCTAACGGTGTAAAAGTTTGTTTCTAGATAATATAAATTTTTGTCATATATACAAACTGGTCATTAGTCATATATCAACACTATAGATGTCACTGATGCTTTTGTGTCAAAAGCGGATCTCCAACATGGGCCTTCATAGTCCTCAACTGTATAGCTGTAGATGTTGGCTCCCAACAGCCAACTTACTTGTTAAGGCAGCTCACACTTCTGCACACCTGCAGGCCGAGTAGTTAAGTTGGCTCAACTGACGGCTCACTTGCAGGCCAACTAGGTAAGTCTTCTGACAAGACGGCTCACTCACCAGCCAACTAAAGTAAGCTGACCATTCAGCTCATTAGCTGACTGACTACTTAATTCAGCTGAACAGTTGGCTCACTAGCCGGCCGACTAGTTAAGTCAGCTAATTGGTAGGCGACTAGATGGACAAGTAGTTAACTAAGGTAAACAATCGGCTGACTATTTGG
>NW_007257779.1:1903-3336 GCF_000164805.1 Carlito syrichta | reverse complement strand
TGGTGAGCTGTGGACCCTGATCGTGACACACATGGGAGGCGTCTTTTTTGTCACCTGTGTCTCCGTCGGTCAGGCTGTGGCCTGGTGGCATGATTGTGGCTCCCAGGGCCTCGTTCTGTGGGGCTAAGGTGGTCCACCAACCTTGGCCCCCGAGCAGCCAGGACTCCATGGGCCAACAAACCTGATTCGATTTTGGGGACCTCACGCCGTGTCAAGGTCTGGCCATGTCACCCGGGCTGGTCTCCGACTCCTGGGCTCAGGCAGCCTTCTGCCTTGGCCTCCTAGGGTACAGGATTGAATGCCATGAGCCACGGTGACTGGCCTGGACTCTCATGTTCTGTCAGTGGGAGCATTGCAAAGGAATGCCAGAGGACGGAAGCCACCACATCCTGTGTAGCTGGGACTGCGGATGCCACCCTCCGTGCCTCCACTGTTTGCATTCTAGTGAGTGACAAGGTCTCACTACGTGGCCCAGGCTGGTCTCAAAGTCCTGGGCTCTCTCAGTCCCCAGCCTTGGCCTCCTAAAGCACTGGTATGATGAGACTGAACCCCTGAGCCCGGCCACGATCCTTCACCAAAAATGAACCAGAAGGCCTGGCGCGGCGGCCCATGCCTGTCACCCAGATCTCTGTGAGTCCGAGGTGGGAGGATGGCTGGAGACCATGAGCAGAAGACCAGCCCGGGCCTTGCAGGGAGACCTCATCTCCATACCCATAAAACAGGGGGATTGGGGATAAAAAGATGTCCCCGGATGATGTATGTGTCCCTGGACTTTCTTGGTGGAAGGTTCTTGCTGCCGTGTGGGAGGGTCAGCCTGCCCGGGGCACCTAACTCACCTGGGAGAGGAGAGCCGGCAGAAGACCGGCCAGGGAGCCTTGGGAAAAACCAGACCAAAGTGAGGGCAAACATTGGGGGATTTGGAAGGTGCCAAGCTTGGGGGAACCTCCCATGTGGGGGTGGAAGTGATGAAGGACAGAAGGCAAAAAGTTTGCAGGAGAATGGAGTTTCTTTCTTTCTTTCTTTCTTTCTTTCTTTCTTTCTTTCTTTCTTTCTTTCTTTCTTTCTTTCTTTCTTTCTTTCTTTCTTTCTTTCTGTCATTCTTTCTTTCTGTCTTTCTTTCTGTCTTTCTTTCTTTTCTTTTTGAGTTGGAGTCTCATTCAGTTGCCCAGACTGGAGTGCAGTGGCCGCTCCTGGCCATCACAGTCTTGACCTGCTGGCCACCAGTGATCCTTCTGCCTCAGCCTTCCAAGTAGCAGGAACGACAGGTGCGTGCTACCACACCTGGCTTTTTTTTTATTTGTTGTAGAAATGAGGTCTTGCCAAGTTGCCCAGGCAGATCTCAAACATGTGGGCTCAGACAATTCACTCACCTCAGCCTCCCAAAGCATGGGATTACAGGCTGAGCCACTGAGACCAGCCTCTTCTTCCTTCCT
>NW_007257779.1:0-1025 GCF_000164805.1 Carlito syrichta | reverse complement strand
ACTCTGGCCTGGGTGGCAGAGAGGGACTCAGACTCAGAATAATAAGACAAAACACCATCACCACCACCACCCCAGACTAGACTCAGGGGCTCAGCCTGGCATTCCTGCCCTTTGGAGCCCCATGCAAGTGGACAGCCTGAGCCTGCAGGTTCAACAACCTGGGACATGGGGTATGACATTATCTCGGTCATCAAAAATAAATCCAAACATTAGCCAGTTCTGGTGGCACAGGACTTTGGTTCCAGCCACTTCGGGGTCCAATGTGGGAGAATCACCTGAGCCCGGCAAATGAATTCCCCAGTGACCGTGAGTGTGACCCTGAGTGTGACCGTGAGTGTGACCCTGAACTCCAGCCTGGGCAACAGAGTGGAACTCAGACTCCAAACAAGAATAATCACCAACACCACCACCACCATCCAGCGTGAGGAGTAATCCTCAGGGATGGGAGAGGAAAAGGCACTTTCCAGGTAGTCATTCATGGGAAGTTTCAAAGCTGACCACTGGGTATGTCCATTGCATGCCCTTGGCCACGTGCCCCAGAAGGCCTGTCTCCACCCTCCACACTAGTGCTCCACAGCAAAGATGTGTGTGAGCTCACGGAACAGATGGCCACATCTAGGGTGGCTGTTGGGAGCAGAGTGATTAAGGAGGTCTGCCAATTCCACAGCCAGCCCAGGTTCCAGTCATTCTGTCTGCCACCTTTGGGTGGTGGAACAGCCCCTTTCTTTCCTGATCAATCCATCTTCCCCCACCCCCACAGACCTTTCTCTGGGGCGTCATAGATGCCCATTCTGATGCACGTGGCAGGCGTCTTATTGGTTGCCGGAGTCTCCATCAGCTGGGCTGGGGCACGGTGGCATGAACGTAGCTCCTGGAATCTCAACCTGTGGGACTCAGGTGGTCCTCCCACATTGGCTTTCGAGCAGCTGGGACTCTGGGGGCCACCATGCTTGATTTGATTTTGGGAACACTCAGGGAGACGAGGACTGGTCACCTTCCCAGGCTGGTCTCTGACACCTGGGCTC
>NW_007257778.1:0-3346 GCF_000164805.1 Carlito syrichta | reverse complement strand
GTGCCAAGCTTGGGGGAACCTCCCATGTGGGGGTGGAAGTGATGAAGGACAGAAGGCAAAAAGTTTGCAGGAGAATGGAGTTTCTTTCTTTCTTTCTTTCTTTCTTTCTTTCTTTCTTTCTTTCTTTCTTTCTTTCTGTCATTCTTTCTTTCTGTCTTTCTTTCTGTCTTTCTTTCTTTTCTTTTTGAGTTGGAGTCTCATTCAGTTGCCCAGACTGGAGTGCAGTGGCCGCTCCTGGCCATCACAGTCTTGACCTGCTGGCCACCAGTGATCCTTCTGCCTCAGCCTTCCAAGTAGCAGGAACGACAGGTGCGTGCTACCACACCTGGCTTTTTTTTTATTTGTTGTAGAAATGAGGTCTTGCCAAGTTGCCCAGGCAGATCTCAAACATGTGGGCTCAGACAATTCACTCACCTCAGCCTCCCAAAGCATGGGATTACAGGCTGAGCCACTGAGACCAGCCTCTTCTTTCCTTCCTTCCTTCCTTCCTTCCTTCCTTCCTTCCTTCCTTCCTTCCTTCCTTCCTTCCTTCCTTCTTTCCTTCCTTCCTTTTTCTTTCTTTCTTTCTTTCTTGTTTGCTTTCTTTCTTTCTTTCTTTCTTTCTTTCTTTCTTTCTTTCTTTCTTTCTTTCTTTCTTTCTTTCTTTCTTTCTTTCTGTCTTTCTTTCTGACTCTTCTTTCTTTACTAGGTTGACCAGGATGCTCTCAAACAGCTCAAATTGTGCCATTCTCTTGGTCTGGGCATCCCAAATTGCTGCGATCACAGGCTTTCCATTTGGTTGACATCCTTGTCTTTCTACTCTGGGCAGGAGTCAATTCACCCTCCGAGGGCTTCCCTCACCCAAGGTTTTCTGGGTTTTGCTTGGGGTCGAGGTGAGGGCTTACTATGGTGTCCAGCCTGGTCTTGAGCTCCTGAACTCTGACCATCTTCCCATCTGGGCCTACTCAAATTCTGATGAGACAGGTGTGAAGCACCCAGCTGTGCCCACTACTCGAAGTTGTGAGAGTTATGCGATCCCTTTCCCCGAGGCAGCCCCTGGGAGGATCGAGCAGGTCCACACTGGGCACACGGTGGGTGGAGGTGTGGGTGACCCAGTGAAAGACATGACCCTGCACCAGGCACTCTCCCCGGGGAGGGCTTGGCGAGCGATGCCTGCCACCCACTTTGGGGTTGTGGGTCATCGGAAGGGAGCGGTGTTCATGTTGGAGCCCCAAGAGTGGTGTGGAGGCTCGGTGTGGGAGCTTACACTTGTCATTCTGGTGCGCTGGGAGGCCAAGGCTAGAGGATGGCCTGAGCCCCCAGGTTTGAGACCGGCCCAGGCACCTTAATGAGACCTCATCTCAACAAGAAGCCAAAAAAATGAGGCTAGCATGGTGTCACATGTCTGTCGTTCCTGCCACTCGGGAGACCAGGGAAGGAGCATTGCTGGAGACCAGTTGGTGGAGGTCACTGTTGCCAAGAGTGGGAATCTGTACTCTGGCCTGGGTGGCAGAGAGGGACTCAGACTCAGAATAATAAGACAAAACACCATCACCACCACCACCCCAGACTAGACTCAGGGGCTCAGCCTGGCATTCCTGCCCTTTGGAGCCCCAGGCAAGTGGACAGCCTGAGCCTGCAGGTTCAACAACAACCTGGGACATGGGGTATGACGTTATCTTGGTCATCAAAAATAAATCCAAACATTAGCCAGTTCTGGTGGCACAGGACTTTGGTTCCAGCCACTTCGGGGTCCAATGTGGGAGAATCGCCTGAGTCCGGCAAATGAATTCCCCAGTGACCGTGAGTGTGACCCTGAACTCCGGCCTGGGCAACAGAGTGGAACTCAGACTCCAAACAAGAATAATCACCAACACCACCACCACCAGTACCCCTGCCATCCAGCGTGAGGAGTAATCCTCAGGGATGGGAGAGGAAAAGGCACTTTCCAGGTAGTCATTCATGGGAAGTTTCAAAGCTGACCACTGGGTATGTCCAATTGCATGCCCTTGGCTACGTGCCCCAGAAGGCCTGTCTCCACCCTCCACACTCGTGCTCCACAGCAAAGATGTGTGTGAGCTCACGGAACAGATGGCCACATCTAGGGTGGCTGTTGGGAGCAGAGTGATTAAGGAGGTCTGGCAATTCCACAGCCAGCCCAGGTTCCAGTCATTCTGTCTGCCACCTTTGGGTGGTGGAACAGCCCCTTTCTTTCCCAATCACTCCATCTTCCCCCACCCCCACAGACCTTTCTCTGGGGCGTCATAGATGCCCATTCTGATGCACGTGGCAGGCGTCTTATTGGTTGCCGGAGTCTCCATCAGCTGGGCTGGGGCACGGTGGCATGAACGTAGCTCCTGGAATCTCAACCTGTGGGACTCAGGTGGTCCTCCCACATTGGCTTTCGAGCAGCTGGGACTCTGGGGGCCACCATGCTTGATTTGATTTTGGGAACACTCAGGGAGACGAGGACTGGTCACCTTCCCAGGCTGGTCTCTGACACCTGGGCTCAGGCAGCCTCCCACCTCGGCCTCCCAGGGCATGGGGCTGATGAACATGAGTCACGGTGTCTGGCCTGGACTCGTACTTTCTGTTGGCAGGGGCATCACAAAGGAACTCCCCAGGACCGAGACCACTGCATCACATGTATTGGGACTGCAGGCACCACCACGGCCAACTCCAGTGTTTGCGTTGCAGGGAGCAATGAGTTCTCGCTATGTGGCCCAGCCTGGGCAGCCATTGGGGGTGGGCAGCCATTGGGGGTGTTGGTGCTGGAAGGTACTGAGCTTGGGGGACCCTCACATGTGGTGGGGGCAGGGGGAAGCACTGAGGGCAGTAGGTTGGTACTAGAATGGATTTCTTTCTCTTTTTCTTTCTTTCTTTCTTTCTTTCTTTCTTTCTTTCTTTCTTTCTTTCTTTCTTTCTTTCTTTCTTTTTTCTTTCCTCACTAGGTTGTCCAGGCTGCTCTCAAACCGCCCAACTCATAGCATTCTCTTAGCCAGGGCCCCCAAAATACTGCGATCACAACCTTTCCATTTGATCAACATCCTGGTCTTCCTGCCTGGTCTTGAACTCTGGGCCAGATTAGAGCCTCCCACCAAGGCCTGCCCTCACCCAAGGTTTTCTGGATTTTGCTTGGGGTCACAGTAGTGGCTTGCTATGGAGTCCAACCTGGTCTCGATCTCCCAGGCTCCAGTCATGTTCCTGTCTTGGCCACCGTGAGTGCTGAAGGTTTGCGAGTAATGCCCTCCCTTTCCCTGAAGCTGCCCCTCAGAGGAGCAAGCATGTCCACCCTAGGGCAAAAGGCAGTCGGAGGGTTGTGTGACCTGGCTTAGACACCCACCTATGCCAGGCACTCCCCCCGCAG
>NW_007257777.1:4713-6220 GCF_000164805.1 Carlito syrichta | reverse complement strand
AGACCAGGATGTCGACCAAATGAAAAACCTGTGATTGCAGCAGTTTTGGAGGCCCAGTTTGAGAGTATGGCCTGATTTGGGTGGTTTGAGAGTGACCTGGGCAACCTAGTGGGGAAAGAAAAGAAAAAAAAGAAAGAAAGAAAGAAAGAAAGAAAGAAAGAAAGAAAGAAAGAAAGAAAGAAAGAAAGAAAGAAAGGAAGAAAGAGAGAGAGAGAGAGAGAGAGAGAGAGAGAGAGAGAGAGAGAGAGAGAAAGAGAGACAGAAAGAAAGAAAGAAAGAAAGAAAGAAAGAAAGAAAGAAAGAAAGAAAGAAAGAAAGAAAGAAAGAACATTCTCTTACAAACATTATGCCCTCTGTCCTTCTGGCTCTGACCCCCACATGTGAGGGTCCCCAAGCTCGGCACCTTCCAACCCCAACCTCTGGTGCTCAGCCTCATCATCCCAGCACTTTGGGAGGTGGAGTCTAGTGGTCAGCACAAGCCCCCGGACCAAGACCCACTTGGATACCTTGATGAGACTCGTCTCTACCCTCCATCCCAAATGACCGGGCGTGGTGGCATGCACCTGTCATTCTGGCTCCTCAGAAGTCCGGGAAAAGGTTTGCTGGAGCCTGGCAGACTGAGGCTGCAATGGCCAGGAATGAGCCAGTGCCCTCCAACCTGGGAGACGGAATTGGACTCTAACTCAAAGGATAAATGAAAGAAGGAAAAAAAGGAAGAGCATCCATTTGTGTATAGAGTTGGGATCATTGTGAACAGACATTGATCATTTGGGAAGGAGGCCCCAGTCTTGCGCCTAGAGGTCCCAAAAGATGGTTGATTGACAGACAGTCAGGCTGTAGCTTTGGGAGGCTGAGGTGGGGGACAGCTGGAGCCCGTGAGTTTGAGACCAGCCTAGGCCACGAAGCGAGACCTCATCACTCCCCAGAACGCACACTCAAATCTTGTCTGGTGGCGTCCACTGTCCTGGCTACGTGGGATGCAGTGGCCTCCATCCTGCATTGTTATTTGAGTCACCCCATCAAGAAAACTTGCGAATCCAGTCCAGACACCATGGTTCACGGTCGTCAACCCCATGCCCTGGGAGGCCAAGGCAGGTGGCTGCCTGGGACCAAGGGTTGGAGACCAGCCTGGGTGACGTCAATAGACTTCATCTCAGTGAGAGGTTCCCAAAATCGAGTCAGGTGTGGTGGCCTTGGAGTCCCTGCTTCTTGGAGCCCAAGGCGGGAGGATCACCTGAGCCCTGCAGGTCAAGGCCCCGGCAGCTATCATCATGCTGCTGCACTCCAGCAGGCTGGTGGAGACCTCAGTGATAAAAATTATGTCTCTCATGTGCATCAGGATGGGCATCCATGGCTACCTAGCCATAGGTCCGCATGGGCAGCGGACAATGGAGTGATTGGGAGAGGAAGTGGCCCTCCCCTGGCACAAAGGTGGCAGACCAGGTTCCCGGAACCTGGGTTGGCCATGGTGTTGCCAATTTGCTTTGATCACTCTGTTCCCAACAGA
>NW_007257777.1:0-4234 GCF_000164805.1 Carlito syrichta | reverse complement strand
CAATCCTCCCACCCAGTGTCCCAGGCTGGTCTCGAACACGCAGGCTCAAACCCTCCACCCACCAAGACCTCTGAATGGACTGGATGTCAGGTTGAGCCCCTGAGCCTGGCCTGTGGTTGTGGTGGTGGTTGTGGGTTTTGTTATTCTGATTAGGAATCATGCTCTGTTGCTCAGGCTGGAAAGCAGAGGCCTGCTCTCAGCCACTGTGGCCTCCACTGGCTGGGATGTGACAAACCTCTGCTGCAGCAGCCCGAATGACCAGAACGTCAGGTGTGTGCCACCATGCTCAGTTCATTTATTTGGCTTCTTGTAGAGACAAGGTTTTGCCAAGGTTTCTGGGCTTATCTCGAACCCAGTGGCTCAGGCCATCCTCTCGCCACAGCCTCTCAAAGCACTGGGGTAACAAGCATGAGCCCCCATGACAGACCTCCACACCTCTCTCAGGGCCCCACCACGATGTCCGTTTCCTTCCAATGACCCAGGAACACAGAGAGGGTGGCCAGATTTGTTCCCTGAGTAATCCTAGGGGAGTGCCTGGTTGGCATGCCCACACCTCCACCCGCTTCATTCCCCAGGATGGACGTGCTCACTCCTCCCTGGGACTGTCTCAGGGAAAGTGAAGGCATGAGTCTCAAACCCTCAGGGGATGGGGACGGATGGGTGACACACAACTGTCTTCTCAGCACTTGAGGATGCCGAGATGCGAAGATGGCTGGAGCCTGGGAGCTTGACACCAGGCTAGACAGCCTAGCAAGCCCTGCACTCGAACCCAAGCAAAATCGCTATATCCGTGGATGAGGGCAGGCCTCGTTGGGAGGATTGCCTCTCGCCCAGAGTTCAAGACCAGGCAGGAAGACCAGGATGTCAACTAAATGGAAAACCTGTGATTGCAGCAGTTTGGGAGGCCCAGGCCAAGAGGGTGGCCCAAGTTTGGCAGTGTGAAATCAGGCTGGGAAACATAGTGAGGAAATAAAAGAAAGGAAGAAAGAAAGAAAGAAAGAATGAATGAATGAATGAATGAAAGGAAGGAAGGAAGAAAGGAAGAATGGAAAGAAAGAAAGAAAGAAATCCATTCTCCTGCAAACCTTCTTCCCCCAATCTTTCCCACTGCACCCCCCACATACGAGGGTCCCCCAAGCTCAGTACCCTCAGCCCCAACCCCCCCAATGGCTGACACCCTTTGGTACAGAAGTTCCCACGTCTCCCTGGGTTCCTCCAGCTCTCCCAATCCCATTTTTGCTAGCTCTAAACCCTGTCACCCTTTGAACACACCATGTGCAGTTGAGAATTTGAGTACAATTCTGATGTTTCTGGAGACAGAGTCTTTCTTTGTGGCCCTGGCTGGGGCCCAGGGACATGACCGCCATTCTCAGCCACCTCAAAATCATGGGCTCCAGCGATCTTCCTGCCTCAGCCTCCTTTGTGGGCGGGACGGTTGGCAACTTGACCCAAAACTCTCTGTTTGGATTTGTGCAGAGATGGGAACTTCCTGTGTGGCCCAGGTTGGCCCAGGCTGGCCTTGGACTCCTGAACACCAGCCATCCTCCTGCCTAAGCATCCCAGAGGGCTGGTATTCCAGGCGTGGACTACCATGTCAGGCATTCTGGTTCATATTCGATGAAAGATCATGGCCGGGCTTGGGGGCACAGCCTCATCATCCTATCACTTTGGGTGTTCGAGTTCTGTGGCCAGCCTGAGCCCACAGGCCAAGACCCACCCAGGCACCTTGGTGAGACCTCATCTCTGCTTTCCATCACTAATGAGCTAGGCATGGTGGCACGTGCCTGTCATTCTGGCTCCTCAGAAGGCCAGAGAAAGGCTTACCAGAGTCCGGTAGCTGGAGCTATGGTGGCCAGGAGCAAGCCACTGCAGCTGCAGCCTGGGCAATGGAGTGAGACTCTGACTCAATGAAAAAAAGGAAAAAAGGAAAAAAAAAGAAGAAGAGCATTCATTTGTGTATGGAGTTAGGATCATCGTGATCAGACAGAGAACATTTGGGAAAGAGGTCTCAGTTTGGACCTAGTGTTCCCGAAAGATGGTGGATTGGCAGAGAATTGGGCTGTGGATTAGGGAGGCTGAAGCAGGGGACCGGTGGAACTTGGGAGTTCGAGACCAGACTGGACTACGTACCAAGACCTCGTCACTCCCTGGAATGCAAACAGTGGAGTTGCGTGTGGTTGCGCCCACGGTCCCAATTACATGGAATGCAGTAAATTCCATCCCGGGGTGTTCCCTTGTGTTGCCCCCACCTACAGAGAGGGAGAGTCCAAGCTGGGCACTGTGGCTGATGGCCATCAGTCTCGCGTCCTGGGAGGACAAGGCAGGAGGCTGCCTGAGCCCAAGAGTCGGAGACCAGTCCGGGCAAAGTGGTATGACCTCTTCTAGGTGAGAGGTCCTCAAAATCGAGTCTGGCGTGTTGGTCCCCGGAGGACTGGCTGCTCAAAGGCCAAGGCAGGAAGACCGCCTGAGCCCCGCAGCTTGAGGCCTGGGAAGCCACAATTCTGCTGTTGTCCCCAGACTAGCCGACAGAGACTATGGTGACAAAAATGATGCCTCACACATGGGTCATGATGGGCGTCCACGGTTCCCCAGGGAAAGATGCTCATGAGGGGGTACGATGGAGAGATCAGGAGAGACAGGAGCCTCCCTGTGTCAGAAGGAGGCAGTCAGGGCAAACAAAACCTGGGCTGGCTGCAGCCATGCTGGACCATGTTGAATGCTCTGAGCCCGACGGCCACCCTAGCTTGGGGCCATCTGTTCTGTGAACTCACAGGCATCTTGACCGTGGAACATGAGTGTGGATGGTGAAGGCAGGTCTTCTGGGTTGCATGGCCGAAGGCGTGGGACAGACATGCACTTTGACCACCTTTGAAACCTCCAGCGAATGATAGGCCGGAACGTGCCATTTCCTCTCCCATCCCTGACTGTCTCCTCACACTGGGTTGCAGGGTTGGTAGTGGTGCTGGTGGTGGTGATTATTATTATTTGGAGTCAGAATCATGCTTGCCTCCAAGGTATTCACCTGCCGGGTTCACGCGATCCTCTTACCTCGGACCCCCTAGTGGTTGGAACCACAGGCCAGTGCCACCACGCCGGCTAATCTTTGGATTTATGTTTGCTGGCTGAGAGGAGTTCTCACCCCGCGTCATGGGCTGGTGTCAAACCCACAGCCTCAGGCTGCCCATTTGCCTGGGCCTCTGAAGACCTGGGAGGTCAAGTTGAGCCCTTGAGTCTGGCCTGTGGTGGTGGTGATGGTGGTGGTTGGTATTATTATTCTGAATCAGAGTCCCACTCTGTTGCCCAGGCCGGAGTGCAGGGGCCCACTCTCGGCCACCTCAGCCTCAACCAGCTGACCTCTGGCAATCCTTGCTCTGCAGACTCCTGAATGGACAGAACAACAAGCGTGTGCCTCCATGCTCAGCTCATTTTTTTGGCTTCTTGTAGAGATGAGGTCTCACCAAGGTGCCCAGGCTGGTCTTGCACCTGATGCCTTAGGCCATTTTCTCAGCTCGGACTCCCATAGCACTGGGATGACAGGTGTGGGTCCCTACACCCACCTAAACAATGATCTCAGTGGCCCAATGTGATGTCCACTCCCTTCTGATGACCTGGGACCCCAGAGATGGCGGTCCAAGTGGCCTTCTGAACCCTCCCCAGGGGAAGCACCTGGTGAAAGGGCATGTCTCCACTGGGGCACCCACCATATGGCCTGCCTGTTCCCCAGGGTAGATACACTGGCTCCTCCCAGGACTGCCTCGGGGTTACAGAGGTACTGACTCTCAAACCTTTGGGAGCATGGGGATGGCCAATTGACTAATGCCTGTCTCCTCGGCACTTGGGGAGGAATAGATGGGAAGATGTCCGGATTTCAGTATCTCAAGACCAGGCTGGACAACATAGCAAGCCCCTACCTGGACCCCGAGTAAAACCCAGAAAACCTTGGGTGAGGGCAGGCCTCGGTGGGCAGATTGCCTCCAGCCCAGAGTTCAAGACAAGGCAGGAAGACCGAGATGTTGACCAAATGGAAAGCCTGTGTTCACAGCAGTTTGGGATGCCCAGGCCAAGAGAATGGCACGAGTTGGGCATTATTAGAGAAGCCTGGGCAACCTAGTGAGGAAATAAAAGAAAGAAAGAAAGAAGGAAAGAAAGAAAGAAAGAAAGAAAGAAAGAAAGAAAGAAAGAAAGAAAGAAAGAAAGAAAGACATTCTCCTGCAAACTTTCTACCTTCAGTCCT
>NW_007257776.1:4537-5443 GCF_000164805.1 Carlito syrichta | reverse complement strand
AGGTCGAGGGTCCCATCATCCCATTGGTCCAAAGGCTGTGGCAGGAGGATCACTACAGCCCACAAATTTGAGCCTGGCAATGAACCATGGTCATGACCATGGGCATCAGGGTGTGCCAAAGAGCCAGACCCTGTCTCCAAAATCATCAGAAACATACACAGATTCTAAACTGCACGTGGTGTGTTCACAGGGCTACTGGCTTTATATCAGAAATAATGAGATTGTGGAGGAAGAAATGTTCCTGGGTGAGGGATTTGTCCCTGGCCTTTCTTGGTGGAAGGTCCTCATTGCCAAGTCAGAGGGTTGACCTGCCTGGGGTACATTTCTAACCTAGGAGAGATAGGCTGGCAGGAACCTGGCCAGGGAGCCTGGGAACCCCTCCACCAAAGCAGGGGCAACCACTGGGGTGTGGGTTAGGACTGTAAGGTGCCAGACTTAGAAGACATCACATGTGGGGGCAAAGGACTGAGGGCAGAAGGTTTGTAGGAGAATGGATTATTTATTTATTTATTTATTTATTTATTTATTTATTTATTTATTTATTTATTTTCTTTCCTCACTAGGTTGCTCAGGCTGTTCTCCAATTGCACAACAATGGTCATCCTCTCAACCTGGGCCTTCCAAACTGCTGCAATCACAGGCTTTCCATTTGGTGGATCCTGGTATTCCTGCCTGGTCCTAAACTCTGTGCTGGAGGGTATCATCACACTGAGGCCTGCACTCACCCAGGTTTTCTGTCTTTTGCTTGGGGTCAAGGTGGGGATTTTCTATAGTGTCCAACCTGGTCTCTTGTTCCTGGACACGGGTCATTTTCCCATTTCGGCCTCCCCGAGTGCTGAGGAAACAGGAGTGAATGACTCGACCGTCTCCGCCCCCCTGAACATTTGAGAGTTTCTTCCTCCCTTT
>NW_007257776.1:1207-4159 GCF_000164805.1 Carlito syrichta | reverse complement strand
CATACCTGTCCTTTCAGCCAATCTGGAGGCCACAGCGGGAGAATCACCAGATCCCAATTGGGTGAGGCTGCAGTGTCCGAGGGCTGTCCCCTGCACTCTGGTCTGGGCAAAAGAGCAGGACTCCAACTCAGAATTATAATACCTATGACCACCACCAGCACATCCACAGGGCAGGCTGAGGGCCTCAAACTGGCATCCCAACCCTTAGGAAGCCCAAGCGAGTGCACTGCCTGAGCCAGTGGGTTTGACACCAGCCTGGGACACAGGGCAAGACCTCGTCTCGGTTATCAAAAATGAATTGAAGATTATCCGGGCATGGTGGTGCAGACCTGTGGTTCCAGCCACATGGGGGGGCAGAAGTGGGAGGATCATCTGAGCCCAGCAGGTGAAGTCCATGGTGGTTATGAGCATGACCTTGCATTCTGGCCTGGGTGACAGAGCAGGGTTCTGACAACAAATAATAATCACCACAACCACCACCATCACCACCCCTGCCATCCAACCCAAGAAGACACACTCAGGGATGGGAGAGGAAAAGGCAGTTTCTGGACTCGTTTTTGGAAGGCTTCTAAGGTGGTCACCAGCACATCTGGCCTGCACCTTTGCCCACGGGCACCAGAAGTCCTGCCTCCACACTCCACACTAGTGCCCCATGGCAAAGACACATGTGAGCTCATGGAACAGATGACTGAGAGTTAGGGCAGCCATGGGCAGAGTGATCAAGACAGTCCAGCAACATCACGGCCAGCACAGGTTTTGGTCACCCGGTCTGCAACCTTCGGGCAGGAGAAGGGCCTTTTCATCTCCCGATCACTCATTCATCACCCACTCACGTGGAACTTTAACTGGGTAGCCGAGGTCACACATCGTGATGCACGTGGGAGGCGTATTTTTTGTCATCGGTGTCTCCATCAGCTGGGCTGGGATGCACTAACAGGATTGTGGCTTCGGGGCCTGAGCCGTAGAGACTCAATCTGTCTTCCTGCTTCTGCCCCTGAGCAGCCGGAATTACTGGATATACCACACCTGACTATTTTGGGGATCTCTCCCCCAGACGAGGTCTGGACACATCATCTGTGCTGGTCTCAGACACCTGGGCTCAAGTAGCCTCCCTCCTCGGCCTCCAAGGGAGCAGGGCTGACAGCCACGAGCCATGGTGGCTGGCCTGGACTCGCATGTGCTGTCAGAGGGGGCGATACAAAGTCACACCCCAGGATGGAGGTCACTGCCTCCCGTGTAGCTGGGAACCTGTGAGCCAACAAAGGTGACTCAAATATTTGTGTTCCGGGAGTGATGAGGTCTCGCTACGTGACCCAGGCTGGTCTCGAACTCCCAGGCTCCAGTGATCCCCACTTCAGCCTCCCAAAGCCACAGCACAATTGTCTGCTGAGCCACCATCTTTTGGGAACTCTATGCCCAAGACTTCGGCCTCCTTCCCCAATGATGTCTGTCTGTATACGATGATCCCAACTTGATACACAAATGGATGCTCTTATTTTCTTTCGTTTTATTTCTTTTGAGTTGGAGTCTCACTCCGTTGTCCAGGTTGGATGACAGTAGCTTGCTCCTGGCCACCGCAGCCTCGGCACACAGGGCTCTGGCTATCCTTCCCCACTGGCCTTCCAAGGAGCCAGAATGACAGGCACATGCCACCACTCCCGGCTCATTTGGAATGGAGAGTAGAGACAAGGTATTGCCGAGTTTCCCAGATGTGTCTCGGACCCATCTCTGAGCACATGGGCTCAGAGCAGCCACTGGCCTCAGGGAGACTTGCGCCTTGGCCTACAAGGGCCTGGGTCTGACGTCTGTGAGTCATGGTGCCCTCCCTGGACTTGTACTTGCTGTTGGCAAGGGCTATGCAAAGGCACACCCTGAGTCGGAGTCCACCGCATTCTGTGTAACTGGGACCACAGGTGCCACCATGCGCAACTCCAGTGTTTGCATTCTGGAGAATGACGAGTTCTCACTATGTGACTCAGGTGGGTCTCAAAGTTCTGTGCTCCAGGTGTCCCCTGTCTCAGCCTCTCAAAGCCACAGCCAAATTGTCTTCTGATCCACCATCTTTCAGGAACTCTAGGTCCAAGCTTGTAGCCTCCTTCCGAAAAGATCTCTGTCTGTTCACGTTGATCCCAACTCCATACACAAATGGATGCTCTTCTTCCTTTTCTTTTTTTGCTCTTTTTCTTTGAGTTGAAATCTCATTCCATAGCCCAGGCTGGAGGGCGGTTTCTCGCTCCTGGCCACCACAGCCTCAGGTTGCCGGATTTCAGTGAGCCTTTCCCAGGCCTTTCGAAGAGCCACAATGACAGGCGCACCCCACCACACCCAGCTCATTTGAGATTGAGTGTAGAGACAAGGTCTCACTGAGGTGCACGGGTGGGTCTCAGTCCACAGACTCAGCCTGGATGCTGCCACAGCCTCCCAAATGGCTGGAATGATGAGGCTGAACCATGAGCCCACTCTTGATCATTTGTTGAAAATGAACCAGAAAGCTTAGCACAGCATCCCATGCCTGGAATCCCAGTGCTCTGGGTGGCCAAGGTGGGAGGATGCCTGGAGCTCAGGAGCTCAAGGCCAGCCTGGGCAGTGCAGGGAGAGACATTGTCTCCACACCCATTCAAACAAGGGGGTCTGGTATCAAGATGATCGTCATCCTGGCCACTGCCGAGACTGAGGCGGGAGGATAGCCGGAGCCCACAATTTCAAGGCTGGTGGTAAATGATGGTCTTGTCCCAGGTCCCCTCCTGAGCCACAGAGCCAAACCCTGTCTCCAAAAACTTTAGACTAACACACAGATTCTCAAGTGCTTGTGGTGTTTTCACAGGGCGACTGGCTTTAGAGCCAGGAAACATGGGTTTGGAGGGGAAGAAATTTCCCTGGGTGAGGGAAGTTTCCCTGGCCTTTCTTGGTGGAAAGGTCCTCACTGCTGAGTGGGAAGCTTGGTCTGACTGG
>NW_007257776.1:0-526 GCF_000164805.1 Carlito syrichta | reverse complement strand
ATTCCGATTCCAAACAGTAATAATCGACACCACTGCCACCACTACTACCCCTGCCAACCAACACGAGGTTTCACCCTCAGGGATGGTGGAGGAAAAGGCACTTTATCTCCTGTCATTTACAGGAAATTTCAAAGGTTGCCACCAGGCTTGTCTGTTCCACACATTCTACCACACGTCCCAGAAGGCCTGCCTCCAAGCTCCACACTCGTGCTCCCCAGCAAAAACGTGTCTGAGCTTATAAAACAGACGGCCCCAAGTTAGGTTGGCCATCAGTTACAGTGTGATCAAGGGGGTCTGGCAATGCCACAGTCAGCCCAGGTTCTGGACGCCCAGTCTGTCACCCTTGTGCAGGGGGAGGGTCACTTCCTCTCCTGATCACTCCATCATCCCTGGCCATGCAGATTTTTCTCTGGGGAGTGGTGGAGTTTTGTTGTGAGGCATCTTTGTATTCGCCAGAGTCTCCATCGGCCTGCCTGAGGCGTGGTGGCACGATTGTGGCTCCTGGGATCTTGAACTGTGGGGCTGA
>NW_007257775.1:0-8727 GCF_000164805.1 Carlito syrichta | reverse complement strand
TTGCTGGAGTCCTGAAATGACTGATTCATAATACCCACAAGCCAAATATCTCTGAAACATGAGATGAGTTCGAAGCCTTGAATCTTGTTTACACCGCAGCATGATACCTGAGAATTTTTCGGATTGTGGACTAGTGTATCACAGATTCCTCATTCTTCTTTACCAAGAGACTGTGTAATGTCCTGTATATGAGGACTCCCTTTCCCCAGAACCCTGTTTGGAAACCCTGATACTTGTTTTGCCATTAGCAAGATGTCATGTAGATATGGTGTCAGAGGAACCGTGTAAAAGTGGTTTCTTAGTTTTCCTTAGGTAGAGATCATATAGATTCTCATATGGGGATTGCTGTTACCTTTGTTGCAGCTTCTAAACACTGATTCTTGTTTAGCCCACAGCAGATGGCCTGTTGATTTTAAGGACTGAGGACTGCTATAACCCCATTTGTTTTTCACCCTTGGCAATGGGCTGTGTATATTCCTGTATATTAGTACTCTCATTAGATACATCCTGCTTCAGAACTCTGATTTTTTTAGAACTTCTGCTCTGTAGATATTTTCGGATTGAGGGCTTGTGTAACCCAGATTCCTTATTCTTTCTTAGCAAAAGGATATGTAGTTGCCTGTAAATAAGCACTCCATTTTCCAGATTCATGCTCGAAAACACCATGATTCGTGGTTAGCCCATAGTAAGATGACCTTAAGCTTTAATGGGATTGAGGACCCGAGTGACGCAGATTCCTTATACTTACTTAGCAAAAGGCAGTGAGGTTTCTTGTATGTGAGGACACCCATTACCCAGATTCCTACTTCAAAAATCTGATTCGTGGTTACCACATAGGAAGACGGCCTGTAGGTTTTTGTGATGGAGGCCTCATGTAACCAAGATTTCTTATTGTTCCGTAGCAACAGGTCGTGTAGTGTTCTGTATATTAGGACTCCCATTTCTGAAATTCCTGCTTCATTCTCAGCAAGACGCCAAGATATTTCCTGGTGACCTAGAATTCCAGTTTCTTGGATATCAAGAGAAAAACTCGCATAAAGTTCTTGAGGAATTGGAACCCATGATTCCTGGTCTCATTTCAAAATACACACTAAAAATGTGGAGAAATAGAGGCCCAGATTGATGATTAAATCTTATCAAGAGACGTTGTAGGTTTAGGCAATTGAGAACACCAAGAACCGGATTCCCTTTCCGTTCTCAGCAAGATGCCCTGAATTTCCCTGTCCATGTGGATTCCATACTCTGTATACAGAACTGCAGATGCCCAGATGTTTCTTAGGGACGTGGATTCCATGGATCCTGGTTACATTTAATAATTCGTACTAAATATTTGGCAACTGCAAAACCCTCGGCTCCTCTACAAATAAAGTACAAACTGAAACGTAAGGATTACCAAGCTCATGTTGAGACTAAAGTTACATCCAAATACGGCAAGATGATATTTTTTCCAGGAAACTGGCCATAAGTTGTCTGAAGAACCTAAGGTACTTGTACTACCAGATACCCGATTACAACTGTCAAGAGGACCAGAATGTTGCTGGAGTCCTGAAATGACTGATTCATAATACACACATGACAAATATCTCCGAAACATGAGACGAGCTTGAAGTCTTGATTCTTGTTTTTACCGCAGCAAGACACCCTGAGAATTTTTCGGATTGTGGACTAGTGTATCACAGATTCCTTATTCTTCTTTACCGAGGGGGTGTGTAATGTCCTGTATATGAGGACACCCGTTCCCCAGAATCCTGTTGGAAACCCTGATTCTTGTTTTGCCATTATCAAGATGTCATGTAGATATTGTGATGGAGGAACTGTGTAAAAGAAGTTTCTTAGTTCTCCTTAGCTAGAGATCATGTGGATTTTGCATATGAGGACTGCTATTATCTTTGTTCCACCTTCTAAACCCTGATTCTTGTTTAGCCCACAGCAGATGGCCTGTTGATTTTAAGGACTGAGGATTGCTATTACCCCGATTCTTTTTCTTCCTTGGCAAGGGCCTGTATATTTTCCTGTATATTAGGACTCTCATTAGATACATTATGCTTCGAAACTCTGATTCTTTTTAGATCTTTCCAAGATGCTCTTTACATTTTTGGGATTGAGGACTCGTGTAACCCAGATTCCTTATTCTTTCTTAGCAAGAAGTCATGTAGTTGCCTGTAAATAAGGACTCCATTTTCCAGATTCGTGCTTGAAACACTATGATTCGTGTTTAGTCCATAGCAAGATGACCTTAAGCTTTTTTGGGATTGAGAACCCGAGTCACGCAAATTCCTTATTCTTACTTAGCAAAAGGCAGTGAAGTTTCCTTTATGTGAGGACTCCCATTACCCAGATTCCTACTTCAAAAGCCTGATTCGTGGTTATGTCTTTGGAAGACGGCCTGTAGTTTTTGGGATTGAGGACTCATATAATTAAGATTCCTTTTAGTTCCTTAGAAATATGACGTGTGGTTTCCTGTATATGACAACCTCCATTACCCAGCTTCCTGCTTCACTCTGCAGGATGCCGAGACAGTTCCTGGTGACTGAGAATTCCAGTTTTCACGATATAAAGAGAAAGACGTCCATATTTTTCTTTGGGAAGTGGAATCCAAGATTCCTGGTTCCTCTTCACAAGACCTTCCCAAAATGTGGTGTATTCCAAACAACAAACCCCAATTCCTACCAGCCGACCCACAAGCATTTTCTGTACTTTGAAGTCACATGAATCGAGGAATTTTGTACCAATATACCTTTTGATTCTGGGGAATATGATTGTGGTCGTAGATGGTCCCAGGAAAGAAAAGTATTTCTAGGGCCAAATCCTTGATTACAACTAACAAGAGGACCAGAAAGATCCTGAGGATCTGTAATGACAGATTTAGCGTATCCATGGAGCAAGTAGCTTGAAAATGTAGGGACCCAGAAGCCCAGATTGCTGATTAAGCCTTATCAAGTGGCCGTGTAGATTCCGGAAAATGAGAACGACTAGAACCGGATTTCCTTTTTATTCTCAGCAAGATGCCCTGATTTTTCCTGTCGATTTGGATTCCAAATTCAGTATATCAAAAGACAGATGCCCAGAAGTTTCCTAGGTTCATGCATTCCATGATTCCTGGTTACCATTAAAAGTACGTAGTAAACATTTGTCAAGTGTAAAACCCTTGTCCAATTTCAAAATAAAAAGAGACACGAAAAGGGAAGTATTACAAGGTTCACCTGAAGACCAGAGTTATATCCAAATATGGCAATGTGATTCTTTTTGCCCTGAAATCTGGCCTTAGTAGTTCTGAGGAACCTAACGGACTTGGAGTGCCCAATATCATCTACAACTTTTAAGAGGACCAGAATGTTGCTGGAGTCTTGAAATGACCGATTCATAATATCCGAATGTTAAATTGCTCTGAAACATTTGGGGTGCTGGAGTATCTGTTTATTCTTTCTCCCATAGGAGAAAAACTGGCAATTTTTTTGATTGAGAACGCATACAACAGTGATTTTTTATTCGTACATAGTTGTTGGCCATGTTGTGTCTTGTATGTGAGGACACTCTTTCCCTTGATTCCTGTTTCGAAACCCTGATCTTGTTTAGCCCTTAGTAAGAAGTCATGTAGATTTTTCGATAGAGGGACCTTGGAAAACAGATGTCTTCTCTTTTATTAGCAAGAGGCCATGTAGTTTCCTGTATTCGAGGATGGCTATTACCCACATTCATGCCTCGAATTCCTGTTTCTTCTTTAGCAGTCAGCAAGATGCCCTGTAGATTTTCAGGACTGAGCACTCCTATAACCCTGATTACTTATTTTTAGCAACAACCGTGCAGTTACCTGTATATGAGAACTCCTGTTCACAGATACATGCGTCGAAAGTTTGATTCGTGTTTAGAACTTAGGAAGACGCCGTATACTTTTTTGGAGATTGAGAAAACATGTCACCCACATTCCTTATTCTTTCGTAGGAAATGTCAGTGCATTTGCCTGTATATGAGGATTTCATTTGCCTAGTTTGTTGTTCAAAAACCCAAATTCGTGTTTAGCCCTTAGCAAGAAACCCTGAAGTTTTATTGCGATGGAGGACACGTGTAAAACAGATTACTTATTCTTCTTTAGCAATAGACATTTCAGTTTCCTGTATAGGAGGATTCCTATTATGCAGATTCCTACTCCTAAAACCTGAATGGTGGTTATCTCCCAGCATGACTGTCTGTAGGTTTTTGGGATGGGAAGCCTCGTGTAACCAAGATTCCTTAATCTTCCATAGCAACAGGTCGTGTAGTGTTCTGAATATGAGGACTCCCATTACTGAAATTTCTGCTTCATTCTCAGCAAGACGTCAAGATATTTCCTGGTGACCTAGAATTTCAGTTGCTTGGATATCAAGAGAAAGACTCCCATAAAGTTCTTGAGGAATTGGAACCCAAGATTCCTGGTCCCTTTTCAAAAGACACACTAAAAATGTGGCGACATAGAAGCTCAGATTGCTGATTAAATCATATCAAGAGACTTTGTAGATTTAGGCGATAGAGAATTCCAAGAACCGGATTCCCTTTCCGTTCTCAGCAAGATGCCCTGAATTTCCCTGTCCATGTGGATTCCAAAACTCTGTGTACAAAAATGCAGATGCCCAGATGTTTCTTAGGGACGTGGAATCCATGGATTCTGGTTACATTTTAATAATACGTACTAAATATTTGGCAACTGAAAAACACTCGTCCCCTCTACATATAAAGTACAAACGGAAATTTAAGGATTACCAAGTTCATCTTAATACCAAATTTACATCCAAATACGGCAATATGATACTTTTTTTTCCGGTAGGCTGTCCTCAGTTTTCCCGAGGAACTTAAGGGATTTGTACTACCAGATACCTGATTACAACTCTCAAGAGGACCAGAATGTTGATGGAGTCCTGAAATGACTGATTATAATACCCACAAGCCAAATATCTTGAAACATGAGACAAGCTCGAAGCCTTGATTCTTGTTTATACTGCAGCAAGACACCCTGTGAATTTTCGGATTCTGGACTTGTGTATCACAGATTTCTTATTCTTCTTTACCGAGAAGCTGTGTAATGTCCTGTATATGAGGACTCCCATTCACCAGAATCCTGTTTGGAAACCCTGATTCTTGTTTTGCCTTAGCAGCATATCATGTAGGTTTTGTGATGGAGGAACCGTGAAAAAGAGGTTTCTTAGTTCTCCTTAGCTAGATATCATGTAGATTCTGCATATGAGGACTGCTATTACTGAAGTTCCATCTTCTAATCCCTGATTCGTGTTTAGCCCACAGCAGATGACCTGTTGATTTTAAGGACTGAGGACTGTTATAACCCCTATACTTTTTCTTCCTTGGCAAGTTGCTGTGTATTTTCCTGTATATTAGGACTCTCATTATATACATCCTGCTTCGAAACCCTGATTTTTTAGAAATTTCCTAGATGCTCTATAGATTTTTGAGATTGAGGACTTGTGTAATCCAGATTCCTTATTCTTTCTTAGCAAAAGATCATATAGTTGCCTGTAAATTAGGACTCCATTTTCCAGATTCATGCTCAAAAACACCATGACTCGTGTTTAGCCCATAGCAAGATGACCTTAAGTTTTTTTGGGATTGAGGACCCAAGTAATACCGATTCCTTATTCTTACTTAGCAATAGGCAGTGAAGTTTTCTTCATGTGAGGACTCTCATTACCCAGATTCCTACTTCAGAAACCTGATTCGTGATTACATCTTAGGAAGATGGCCTGTAGTTTTTGGGAATGAGGACTAATATAAGGAAGATTCCTTATACTTCCTTAGCAATATGACGTGTAGTTTCCTGTACATGATGACCACCATTACCCAGCTTACTGCTTCACTCTGCAGCATGCCAAGACAGTTCCTGGTGACCGAGAATTCCAGTTTTTTGGATACCAAGGGAAAGACGTTCATAATGTTCTTTGGGAACTGGAATCCAAGATTCCGGGTTTCCTTTAACAAAACCTCCCCAAAATGTGGAATATTCCAAACCCAAAATCCCAATTCCTACCTGCCCACCCACAAGAAATTTCTGTATTTTGAGGTCACCTGAATTGAGGACTTTTGTACCAGTGTACCTTTTGATTATGGGGAATATGATTATGGTCTTTGATGGTCCCAGGAAACAAAAGGATTTCTAGGGCCAAATTCTTGATTACAACTAACAAGAGGACCAGAGAGATCCTGAGGATCTGTAATAACAGATTTCTCGTATCCATGGAGCAAGTTGCTCTGAAAATGTAGGGACTCAGAAGTCCAGATTGCTGATAACCTTATCAAGAGGCCCTGTAGATTCCGGAAAATGAGAACTCCTAGAACCGGAATTCCTTTTTATTCTCAGTAAGATGCCCTGATTTTTCCTGTCGATTGGTTTACAAATTCAGTATATCAAAAGACAGATGCCCAGACGTTTCCTAGGATCGTGGATTCCATGATTCCTGGTTACCATTAAAAGTATGTTGTAAACTTTTGGCAAGTGCAAAACCCTTGTCCCTAGTCAAAATAAAAAGAAACATGGAAGGGGAAGGATTACAGGGTTCACCTTAAGACCAGAGTTACATTCAAATATACCAAGAAGACTCTTTTTGTCCGGGAATCTGGCCTTAGTTGTTCTGAGGACCCTAATGGACTTGGAGAGCCCAATACCATTTACAACATTTAAGAGGACCAGAATGTTGCTGGAGTCCTGAAATGACCGATTCATAATATCCTAATGCTAAATTGCTCTGAAACATTTGGGGAGCTCGAAGATCTGTTTCTTGTTTTTCCCATAGCAGACAACTTGGGAATTTTTTGGATTTAGGGCGCGAACAACAATGATTCTTTATTCGTACTTAGTTGGAGGCCATGCAGTGTCCTGTATGTGAGGATTCTCTTTCTCTTGATTCCTGTTTCGAAACCCTGATTCTTGTTTAGCCCTTAGAAAGATGTCATGTTCATTATTTGATAGAGGAACAGTGGAAAACAGATTTCTTCCTTTTCTTAGCAACAGGCCATGTAGTATCCTGTATATGAGGATTTCTATTACCCACATTCATGTCTCGAATCACTGATTCTTCTTTAGCCATCAGCAAGATGCCCTGTAGATTTTCAGAATTGAGGACTCGTATAAGCCAGATTCCTTATTTTTTGTAACTGCCGTGCAGTTACCTGTATATGAGTACTCAAAACCTTGCTTCTTGTTTAGATCTTAAGAAGACGCCGTATATTTTTTTGGAGATTGAGAAAACATGTCACACACATTCCTTATTCTTTCTAAGGAAAATCAGTTCATTTGTCTGTATATGAGAATTTCTTTTCCCTAGTTTATGCTTCAAAAACCCAAATTCGTGTTTAGTCCTTTTCAAGAAACCCTGAAGTTTTATTGGGATGGAGGACACGTGTAAACCAGATCCCTTATTCTCCTTTAGCAATAGACAGAGTAGTTTCCTGTATATGAGGACTCTCATTATTGAGATTTCCTACTCCCAAAACCTGAATGGTGGTTATCTCTTAGCAAGAAGGTCTGTATGTTTTTAGGATGGAGGCCTCGTGTAACAAAGATTCCTTATTCTTCGGTAGCAACAGGTCATGTAGTGTTCTGTATATGAGGATTCCCATTATTGAAATTCCTGCTTCATTCTCAGCAAGACGCCTAGATATTTCCTGGTGACCTAGAATTCCAGTTGCTTGGATATCAAGAGAAAGACTCCCATAAAGTTCTTGAGGAATTGGAACCCAAGATTCCTGGGCCTTTTTCAAAAGACACACTAAAAATATGGCGACATAGAAGCCCAGATTGCTTATTTAACATTATCAAGAGACTTTGTAGATTTAGGCGATTGAGAATTACAAGAACCGGATTCCCTTTCCTTCTCAGCAAGATGCCCTGAATTTCCCTGTCCATGTGGATCCAAAACTTTGTGTACAAAAATGCAGATGCCCAGATGTTTCCTAGGGACTTGGAATCCATGGATCCTGGTTACATCTTAATAATTCGTACTAAATATTTGGCAACTGCAAAACCCTCAGCCCCTCTGCAAATAAAGTACAAACGGAAATTTGAGGATTACCAAGTTCATCTTTAGACCAAAGTTACATCCAAATACGGCAATATGATACTTTTTTCCCGGTAATCTGGCCTTAATTGTCCCGAGGAAAATAAGAGATTTGTACAACCAGATACCCGACTACAACTCTCAAGAGGATCAGAATGTTGCTGGAGTCCTGAAATGACTGATTCAAAATACCCACAAGTCAATTATCTCTGAAACATGAGATGAGCTCGAAGCCTTGATTCTTGTTTATACCACAGTAAGACGTCCTGAGAATTTTTCGAATTGTGGACTAATGTATCAGAGATTCCTTATTTTTCTTTACCGAAGGGCCATGTAATGTCCTCTATATGAGGACTCCCGTTCCCCAGAATCCTTTTTGGAAACCCTGATTCTTGTTTTGCCATTAGCAAGAGGTCATGTAGATATTGTGAAGGAGGAACCGTGTAAAAGAGGTTTCTTAGTTCTCCTTATCTAGAGAATATGTAGATTCTGCATATGAGGACGGCTATTACCTATGTTCCAGCTTCTAAACACTGATTCTTGTTTAGCCCAAGGAGATGGCCTGTTGCTTTAAGGACTGAGGACTGCTATAACCCTGATTCTTTTTCTTCCTTGGCAGGGGACTATGTATTTTCCTGTATATTAGGACTCTCATTAGATACATACTGCTTTGAAACTCTGATTCTTT
>NW_007257774.1:1773-2820 GCF_000164805.1 Carlito syrichta | reverse complement strand
TGAGATAAATAGTCGCCCGACTAGTGGTCCAACATGTTAAGCCAGCTAACAAGTCGGCCGAGTAGTCAGCCAATGTGTTAAATGAGCTAAGTAGTCAGCCGGCTCGTCAGCTACAAAGTTAATTCACCTAGCTAACTCGTTAACCAACTAGTCAAGCCAGCTAGTGACCTCGTTTCCCAACAAGTTAAAACAGTTAGCTAAATGATTAACCAATTCGTTAAGTCAGCTAGCTATCTCATTATCCAAGTAGTTATGTCAGCTAGCTGTCCGCTATCTAAATAGCTAGCTAGCTTAGTCAGCTAGCTCACTAGTTAGCTACTTAAGTCAGCTACTTAAGTCTGCTACCTAACTAGTTAGCTAATTATCAAATCAGCTAGTTTTTCAGCTAGTTAAATAGTTAGCAAACTATATAATACAGGTAGTTAAGTCAGCCAGTCAAGTTAACTAGCTATATAGTTAAATCAGCTACCTAAGTCAGCTAGTTAAGTCAGCTTTCTAAATTATGCAGCTGGTTAATACAGCTAGCTAGCTAGTGATCTAACGGGTTACATCAACAGGTTGAGTCAGGTAGCTAGTTAGATAACGAACTGGTTAAATCAGCTGGTTATCAAACGGGTTGGTTCAGCTGGTTGAGTAGGCTAGTTAGCTTGTTAGCTAACGAGTTAAGTCACCTGGTTGTGTCAACTAGGTAACTTGTTAGTTAACGAATTAAGACAGATGATTAAGTCACCTAGCTAGCAATTTAGGTAAGGAGCAAGCTAGCTAGTCAGCTTGCTGGTTAAATGAGCTAGCTTGCCAGGCAGCTAACTATTTAAGTCAGCTTGTTAGCTAACAATTTAAGGCAGCTGGCTAGCTAGGTAGTGAGCTAGTTAAGTCAGTTGGCTAACTAGCTGGTTAGCTGGTTTATTCAGCTAGCTATTAGAAATGGCAAACCAACTGGCAAGGTAGGTAACTAGATAGTTAAGTGAACTAGATAGCTACCTGGCTAGCTAGAGATGTCTGTGAGTTAAGTCAGCTGGCTAGCCAAACTGGCTAGCTGCTTAAGTC
>NW_007257774.1:0-631 GCF_000164805.1 Carlito syrichta | reverse complement strand
GCTGACTAGCAAGGTAGCTAGCTAGTTAAGTCAGCTGGCTAACCAGCTGGCTAGCTGGTTGAATCAGCTAGTTAATTTAGCTGGTCAGTCAGATGTCTAGCTAATTAAGTCAAAAATTAAGTAGCTGGCTAGCCAGCTATCTAGCTGTTTATGTCAGCTAGTTAAGTCAGCTGGCCAGCCATCTTGCAAGCAATGTAACTAGCTTGTCATCTAGATAAGTCAAATGGCTAGCTAGGTAGCTAGCTAGTTAAGTCAGCTAGTTAAGTCAGCTGGCTAGCTAATTATGTCAGTTAGTTAAGTAGCTAACTAGCCAGCTGCCTATCAAGGTAGCTATCTAGTTAAGTCATCTGGCTAGACAGCTGCCTAGCTAGTTAAGTCAGTTCACTGGCCAGAAGGTTAGCTGGGTAGTTAGGTAGCTAATTCAGCTGGCAAGCCAGCAGTCTATGTAGGTAGGTAACTACTTAAGTCAGTTGGCTAGCCTTTAGGCTATCTAGTTTGTCAGCTAGATAAGTCAACGGGCTAAGCAACTTTCTAGCTAGGTATATAGCTAGTTAAGTCTGATGGCTAGCCAGCTGGATACATCATTAAGTCAGCTAGTTAAATCAGTTGCCTAGTCTGCTGGCTAGCTAGG
>NW_007257773.1:0-13323 GCF_000164805.1 Carlito syrichta | reverse complement strand
GCAAATCACTGGAGCTAAAATAAAAAAGGAGGTATAGTCACTGATGCATTCATTACAGAAGAGTGTCAGTCACTGTGGTATTAATTAGGGAGAGGGCCATTCATTGGGGGCACCACTCACAGAACGGTCCTAGTCACAGAGGAGAGTTTCCCACTGGGACACTCATCACAGAGTAGAGACAGGCACTAGGACACAAATAAGAGAGATGTCCAGTCACGGGGGCACACCTCACAGAGTAGAGTCCTTCACTGGTGCAACCATCACACAGAAGGTCAGCCACTGGGGCATCTATGACAGAGAAGCAGTAACTGAGGCATGGCACCTATTATAGATAAAGTGAAGTTACTGGGGCACCCACCAAAGATGAGGGTTATTTACTGGGGTAACCATTATACAAGAGGCTCAGTAAAAGAGGCACTTTTCACAGAGGAAGCTGACTCACTGAAGCACCCATCACAGAGGAGAACCAATCACTGTGGCTCCCGTTATGGAAGAGGTCCAATCATTGGGGCATTCAGTACTTTGGAAGGTTAGTCATAGTTACACACATCACAGAGGAGAGACTGTCACTGGGGCAGCCATCACTGAGGAGGGCTAGTCACTGAGGAACATGTCAGAGAGGAGAGCCAGTCAATGGTGCTCCCATTACGAAGGAATGCTAGTAAGTGGAAGGCCAAATGCAGCCAATGGGAACTTCTAGTCATTTGTAACTCATTAGAGAAGAGACCAAGAGACTGGTGATCCCATCACTAAGGAGGTCTTGTAATTGAAGCATCCATCACAGAGTAGATTCAATCCCTGTGGCTCCCCTTATGGAGAAGGCCAATCACTAGGGCGGCCAGCGCTTTAGAGGGCTAGTCACATTTTGACACATCACAAAGGAGAGCCAGTCACTGGGGCACCTACCACTGAGGAAGGTTTGTCACTGAGGAACATGTCACAGAGGAAAGTCAGTTACTGGGACTCCCATTATGAAGGAGGGGCAGTAACTGGGGCAGCCGTCATAGAGGACGGTTAGTCACTGAGACAGGCAACACAGAAGAGGGCTAGTCACAGGAGAACCCATTATGAATGAGACCCAGTCACTAGGACAAAAATCACCGAGTAGGGACAAAAATTTTTTCACCTATCACAGAAGTATAATATCTGGAACAGCAATCACAGAAGAAGGTCAGTCACTGGGACACTGATCACAGAAAAGAGCCAGTCACTGGAGCATGCATTATAGAGTAGAGTCAGTAACTGGGGCACCCATCACAGAAAATGCCCAGTCACTGAGAAAACTCATCACAGAGGAGAGTCAATCACTAAGGCACTTATCACAATGGAGGCCCAGGAAATAAGGCACCCATTAGAACAGGGACCTCTCTCTGGGGCACCAATTCCAAAGGTGAGTCAGTAACTAGCATAACCATGACAAAGGAGGGCAAGTTACTGGGGCACCTATTTTGAACGAAGGCCAGTCACTAGTATACTCATCACAAAGGTGGGCTAGTCACTGGGGCACCCATTAAGGAGGAATACCAGTCACTGAGACTCCCACCACAGAGTAGAGCCAGTCGCTTGGGAACTCATTATGTTGGAAATCATGTCACTGTGAGACCCATCACAGAAGGTAAATCATGAGGAAGGCATCACAGAAGTGAACCAGTCACTGGGATACCAATAATGGAAGAGAACTAGCCATTGGGGAACCCAACACAGAGGAAGCCAGTCACTGGGACTCCCATCAAACAGGAGGCCAGTCACTGGGATACCTATTAATGTGGAGGGTTCTTCAATGAATAATCAATACAGAGGAGTTCAATCAGTAAAGTATCCATCACAGATGAGGATTAGTCACTGGGGTATTGTTTACAGAAATGATCCAGTGACTGGGGCACCAATCTCATAGAAGAACAAGTAAAGAGGAACCCCCCAAAAATAAGAAATGATAACTGAGACACCCATCACAGAGGGAGTCATTCAATGAGACACCAATTACAGAGGAGGCTCAGTCACTCGGACACCAATAGAATGGGAGGTCCAGTAAGTAGGGCAGCCATTTTGCAGGAATTCCAGTCACTGGAATACCCTTTACAGTGGAGGCACTGAGATACCTTTTATGGAGAAGTGCCAATCACTGTGGCATTCATTATGAAGGAATGTCAATCACTGGGGCACCAATCAGTAGAGAACCAGTCACTGGGTCACCAATCACAAAGCACAGCCAGTCACTGAGACATTGATCTCAAAGGAGAAACAATCGCTTAGGCACACATGGCATAGCCCAGTCAGTCAATGAGGCACTGATCCCAAAGTGTGCCGAGTCACTGGGGTACCCATCACAAATGAAACTCAGTCACAAGGTCATCATTTATAGAGGTGGGCCTTTCATGTTTGAACGTATCACAAAGGAGGCCCAGTAACTGAGCACCCACTACCGAAGAGTCTCAGTAACTAGGGCCCAATCACAGAATAGGCCAAATAACAGGGACATTCAGCACAAGTATGGGCAAGTCATTGGGATACCCCTCACAGAGGAGGGACAGTCACGAAGGCACCCATCACAGAAGAGGGCTACTCACTGGGGCACCCACCACAGAGGAGGGGCAGGCACTAAAGCATAAATGACAGATGCCCAGACAGGGGGCACACCTCATAGAGGTGAGGCATTCACTGGTGTAACCATCACACAGAAAGTCAGATACTGGGGAATCTATGACAGAGGAGAGGCTTTAACTGAGGCACCCATTATAGAAAAGGGTCAGTTACAGGAGAATCCATCAAAGATGAGGGTTATTTACTGGGGTAGCCATTAGAGAGAAAGCCCAGTACCTGGGATACCCTTCACATATATGGGTTAGTAACTGGGAGACCCATTGTGGAGGAATCCCAGTTACTAATACTCCCTGCACAGATGAAGGCTACTCACTGAGGCACACATTATCGAGGATAACTAGTCACTGTGGCACCAATCACAGAGCAAACTATCACTAGAAAACCTGGTATAAAGTAGGCCTTGTCATTGGGACACACACCTCCGAGGAATGCCAGTCACTGGGACAGCCATCACAGAGGAGGGCCAGTAACTGGGACATCCACCACAAAGAAGGACTTCTCAGTGGGCCATCCAATATGATGAATGCCCAGTTACTCAGAAACACATCACAGAAAACCGCTAGTCACTAGGGCACCCATTATTTAGGAAGTCCTCACTGGAGCACTAATCAATGAGGAGGTGTAGTCACTGAGGCACTCATAATGTTGGCCGAATAGTCCCTAGGGTACCCATTATGTAGGAAACCAAGTTACTAAGACAGCGATCACAGAGAAAAGCTAGTCCCTGAGGCACCCACTATTGAGGAGGTTCAGTCACTGGGGCCTTTTTTTACAGGGGAAGACCAGTCACTGGAGTATCCATTATACAGTAGGACTAGTCATAGGGGCATCAGTCATGGAGGAGAGACAGTCCCTGAGACATCCATCACAGGTTAGTTATAGCCACACCAATTATGGGGGAGGCTCACTTACTGAAACATCAAAGAAGAGAACTATTCACTAGGGCATTCAGTATGGAGGAGGGTCAGTCACAAGGGTACTAATTACAAAGGAGGGTCAGTCACTGGGGGAAAAAACACAGAAGAGTTTGAGTCATGGGGAGCCTATTATAAAGGAGATTCAATCTCTGTTCACCCAAAACAGACAAAGGCTAGTTAGTGGGAATCCCATAATAGAAGAGAGTCAGTCACTGGAGCAAACATTACAGAGGATTGCCAATCACTGGAGTATCCATGACAGAGGAGGACTAGTCATTGGTCAGCAATCACAGTGGAGGACAAGTCACTGGGTCCCATAGAAAGAAGAAAGTCAATCACTGAGGTGCCCATAACAGATGAGGATGAGCCACTGAGGCACCCATCCCTAAAGAGGGCCAGTATCTGAGTCACACACCCCAAATTAGGGACAGTCACTGGAGCACCCAATAGAAGGAGGGCAGATCTCTGGACACTGATGAGAGAGGAGGTTACTCACTGAGGGACCTATCGCAGTGGAGGGTCAGTCACTGGGGCATGAATCATAAATGAGAATCAGTCACTGGTGTACCCATGATAGATGAAGTCTTGTCACCAGGTCATTAATTATTGAGGGAGTCAGAAACTGGGGAACCAATCACAAGTAGGGCAGTCAATTGGGCCACAGTCACAGAGGGGAGCCAGTAATGTGTCTTCCATTATTCAAGAGTTCCAGTCACTGGGGCAGCCATAACTGAAAAGTTAGTCACTGGAACAACCATCATAAAGGAAAACCTGCCAGAGGGACATTCACCAAAGATCAGGGCCAGTCAGTCATTGGGGTACCCATTACAGGTGAGCCCCAGACATTGGGGCACCATCATAGAGAATAGCTATTTACTAAGGCAACCTTTTCAGAGAAAAGTCAGTCACTCAGGTGCCCATCCCAGAGGAGAGACAACCCAGATATTAGGAAACCCATCACAGAGGAGGACTAGTCACTAGGGTAAATATTACTCAAGAGGGTCTACCACGAGGGTAACAATCACTAAGGAATCCCAGTCACTGGGATAATGAAACTCATAATAAAAGCAGTTAGCCAATGGAGTACCCCTTATGTGGGATACCCAGCCACAGGTGCAGTGTTCTCAGAGGAATGCTATTTATTGGGTCATTCATTATAGAAAAGGTCGGTGACTGAGCCATTTTTCACAGAGGAAGACCAGACCCTGGGTCACCTAATATAAAGAAGTCCCAGTCAACTTGCCATCCATTACAGACGAGAGACATTAACTGTGTCACTCATCACAGAGGAGAGTGAGTCACAGGCAACCTATCACAGAGGAAACTAGTCACTGGGACACCAATATGGAGGAGGATCAGTTACTGGAACACACATCACAGAGGAGGGCTAGTCATTGGGGCACCTAATTTGAAGAAAGGCTAGGAACCTGGTCACCAAACACAGAGGAGAATCAGGCAATACATCGCATATTAAGGAGTAGGATAATTTACTGGAACACACATCACAGACTAGGACCAATCACTGGGGCACTTCTTATGGAGGAGGCCCAGAAATCGGAATACCAATCAGGGAGGAGAGCTATGACTTAGGAAACTATTAAGGTTAAAGCCCAGTTACTAGGCACAGAGGAGAGAGATCATTTATTTTGACACTCATCACAGAGGAAAGTCAGTCATTGAGTGCTTCAACAAAGAGTTGTGTTAATCACTTTGGCACATATTATAGAGAAGGTCCTGTCACTGTGACACCCATAACAAAAGATGGCCACTCTTGGGGACACGAATCACAGAGGAGGTCTAGTCACCGAGACACCCATTATGCCAGAGGCCTAGTGTCTGTGACTCCCATAATGGTGGGGGGTTAGTCACTGGGATACCCATCATATATGAAGGCCAGTCACTGGGGCACCAAACACAGAAGCCTTCTCAGTGGTGCACATATTATACAAGAGAACAAGTCAGTGGAACATCCATCACTGAAAAGGGACAGTCACAGGAACATTCATTATAGAAGAGGCTAATTAAGTGGGAAAAAACTCACAGAGGAGGCCCTGATTATTTGGAGGGCTCAAAGGACTCTGATCAGAGAAGAGGGTCAGGAGTGGGGTAGGCCTTACAGAAGAGGCAAAGCCAGTGTAGTATCCATGACAGAGGAGGGCTAATGACTGGGATACCTATCCCAGAGTAGGCACAATAACTTTTGAACCTATCTCAGAGGTGGACCAGTCACTGAATCATCCATTACAGAGGAGAGTCAGTCATTGAGAAACCCATTAGAAGGAGGCTCAGTCCCAGGGCATTCATCACAGAAGAGGGCTAGTCATTGAGACATCTATCACAGAACAGGACTAGTTACTGATACACTCATTCAACTGGAAGTGCTGACAATGGGGCACCCATTTGAGGAGTACCAATCACTGGGATACCTATCATAAAGTTGTCCCAGTCACTGACACACTCATCACTGAGGATGACCACTCTATAGAGGGGGGATATTCACTAGGTATCCACCACAAAAGAAGTCCAGTCACTTGGACACCAATAACAAAGTTTGGGTAGTCACGGGGAATCCATCACAGAGGAGGATCCGTCTCTAGGTCACCCACCATAAAAGAGATACAGACACAGAGGTACTGATCAGACATGAGACCCAGTAATTTAGACCCCCATTACAGAGGAGGGTCAACTACTAGGCCAAACATCCCAGCAAAGTGTCAGTTACTGGAGCACCCTACACGGAGATGAGAAGTCACTGGGGCACACACTATGGAGGAGGGCCAATCTCTGGGTCACTTATCACAAAAGAGGGCCATTCACTGGGATTCCAATTATGATGAAAGTCACTGGGGCAAACATCACAGAAGACTAACCACTGTTACAATTATCACAGAAGGGAGTCAATCACTGTGGAACCCATCACAGAAGAGGTTCAATCACTGGGGCACCCAACACAGAGATCAGAACTGGGACAGGCTTCACAGATCAAGGAATAACACTGGGGAACCCATCATGGAGGAGGGCCAGTAACTGGTGCAACCTTCACAGAGGAGAAAAAGTCACTTGTGCATCCACAACTGAGGGGTTCAATAACTGGGACACTCATCACATAGGTGGAACACTCATGGGGGCACCCCACACAGAAAACGCTTATTCACTGGGACAACCACACTGAAGAGGGTAGTCATCTTGGCACTTGTAACAGAGGAAGGCCAGTCACTGGGACACCCTATATGGAGGAATGCCAGTCACTGGGACAACCACCACAAAGGAGGGCCAGTCACTGTGTACCCATCATTGAAAAGTGTCAGTCAATGGGGCACTAATCACACAGGATGGCCAGTCACTGGGACATAGATCACAGAGAAGGGACAGTCACTTGAGCACCCATCAAAGAGAACGTTCTGTCACTATAGCACCCATTACAAAGGAAGGTAACTCACAAAGGCATGCTTCACAGGGGAGGCCCAGTCACTGAGACACTTATCATAGAGAAAAACAAGTTGCTAGTCACTGGGACACCCATTATATATGAAGATCAATCATTGGGGCACAAATCATAGGGGTGAAGCAGTCAATGGGGGCACATATTATGGATGGGGCAAAGTCACTGAGGCATCTCTCACAAATGAAGGCCAGTAGCTGGAGTTCCAATTATGAATGGGTTCCTGTAAGTGGGACACTAATCAAAGAGGAGGGCCAGTCACAAAGACACACATAACGAAAGGCTAGTCACTGAGACACTGATCACAGTAGAGTTTGTTACTGTGGCACTCAACACAGAGGAGGTCTTGTCACTAAAGAACCCATCAGAAAGCAGGACTGGTTTTTAATACACAAATAACAGAGGTTGGCCAGTCACTGGTAAGCACACCACAGAAGATGACTTACTGTTGCACCTATTACAAAGTAGGGGCTGTAAGTAGGACTTTTATAGAGGAGGACCAATCACTGAGGCAACCATCACACAAGCTGACAAGCCTTGTAGATACTCATCACTAAGGAGTGCTCGTCACTGTGACACCCATTATTGAGGAGGCCTAGCAAGTGGGGTAACCACAGTGGATGAGCAAAAGTCATTGGGCACCAAACACAGAAGAGGGTCAGTCACTGGGGAGACACACATCACAAAAGAGGGCCAGTTACTGAGGCACCCAATACAGAACAGGTTTATTCACTGGGGCAACCATTAAAAAGAAGAGACAGTCACTGGAAGACACATCACAAAGTCAGATATTGGGGGACCAATCACAGTGGAGAACTGGTCTATAGAATCTCCATTATGGATGAGGGACTTTCACTGGAGCAATTATTTCAGAGGAGGGCTGGTAACTATGGAACATATTACAGAGGATTGCCAGTAACTGGGGTGCATAATATATATTGGGGCCAGTCACTGGGACACTCATCTCAGAAGAAGGCTACTCATTAGGACACCAATAAGAGAAGAGAGTGAGTCATTGAGATAGTCATGATAGTGGAGAGATAGTCACTGGGCATCATCACAGTGGAAAGTCAGTAACTGAGGCACACATAACATAGAAGATCCAGTCACTGAGGCACAAATCTGAAGGGGGATGGTCAAGGTACCTATTATAGAGGAGGGCCAGTAGCTGGGCTTCCAATCAAAAAGGAGGGTCAATTACTGGACAGCCATTACTGGGGAGGCAAAATCAGTGTGGTACCCATCAAGAGGAGTGCTAGTCACTGAGGCATCTATCACAGAGGAGTCACAGTCACTGAATCACCAATCACACTGGTAAGCCAGTCACTAATGCACCAAACACAGAGGAGGACCAGTGGCACGGACACGCTTTAGAATGTGCTCCAGTAACTGAGGTACTCATCACAGTGGTGGGTTAGTCTTCTTGACATCCATCACAGAGGAGGAGAGCCAGTCACTGAGACACCCAACAGTGTCTGAAGCACTGAAGAACCAGTCTCAAAGTGTTTCCATATACTGGGACACCCATTTGAAGGAGGACTAATCACTGGGTACTGATCACAAAGGACAGCCAATCACAGGACACCAATCACAGAGGAGGCCTGGTAACTTGTGCACCCATCACAGAGGAGTACCAGCCACAGGGCCACCCATCACAGAGAAGCCTAGCCACTGTGGCACCATTAACAGAGGTCACGTGGTCATTGAGTCACCAATCACAAGGGAGAACCTGCTGCTAGTTCACTCACACAAAGGAGGCTAGACACTGAGGCAGCCATTACAGAGGGAATCCACTTCTAGGGCACTCATTATAGGGGCAAACTGATCACCATGTAACCCATCACAGAAGAAGTTCTGTGATGAGGGAAACCATTTTGGAAGAGGACCAGTCACTGGGTGAATGTTTCCTTCATTTGTGAATGACAGGTGGCAGATGAAATGAAACAACTCATTCAGTTTTTGCAGTAGAAACTAATGAATCTGAAACCATATGCTTTTTATTCATTTATATATTTCATTATTAGTGTATTTGGAAGCTACTACAACATATTCTCAAAGAAATTGATTGCCAAATTGTCTTTATAAGAAGTTGAAAGAAAACCTAATATGTTCTCAGTGATATTAAAGAGAAAACACAAACGTGCATGTTGAAAGTCACTTGGCGAAATATACAAAAGAATGCTGTTTGATCATTTGCATCAATTCAGGGAACAAAGTGTGGTGTGTCACCAGAAATTTAAAAAACCTGTTTTGGAGTTCCCTTGTTTGAAAAGTGCTTCACTGGGCAATGGAAATCATTAGGGTTAAGGAGAAACACACCTGTGTGCTACCTACTCCTTGGCTTTATTGGAAGCTGTTTACTCATTGCCTCAGGAGACTGAATCTAAGTCAAAGGTGAAAACATCAGAGGGATGAAGATAGGCTCAATGTTCCATCAAGTGTTAAGACCGATGTCCTTCACTCTACCTGGAGCTTAAGACTAGATTATTTCATTCATAGAATTAAATTAAACAAGTCCATAGTATTTAACACCATACATTGCATTGTTTCAATGATTGAAATATGTAAGAACCACAGACAAAGTTCTTGAGGTGATTTTTGAAAACATAAAGACCACATTACTCTCCCTATGGAAGCTATGAGAAGAGAACTCAGACTTTGATGGAAACGTGGTTTGTATATTAGAGGGTTGATTATTGTAATTATTTTACAGGGTTCACAAAATGAAGCACTTTTAGAAACAAGAAAGTTAAAACATACTTTCTCTCTTTGTCTCAGAGACTTGTTGCCAAATGGTAAACACTGCATTCGTCAGAGAGTGGTACAATTGCCTACAAACTTATGTTGATGCTAACCCATTAAAGCCTTAAATATTATCTTTGTAGATTTATTCTAGGAAAGAGTTTTGCAAATCAAATATCACTATTTCCATAAAGCAAAGCAAAAATAAAATAACCTGATTTTCATTTCTTTTTTTTTCTTTTTTGCCATGAAGAGTTGGCAGAAAGATCCATCCATTCAAACAGTTTGTAGTATAACCAAGTCTAACACCACGTTTTTTTGTTTGATTTATCTATTGATGTATTTAAAAGTGGGTAAAACATATTCACAAAAAGGAGATTGAAAAATTTTCTCTCAAAGAAGATGAAAGAGAACCTGAAATATTTCCAGAGATTAAAAGAGAAAACACAAACCTGCATTTTGAATGTCTCCAGACCAAATACATAACAGAATGTGCTGTGTTCATTTGTGTCAGTTCAGAGAACAGAGTGGTGGAACTCCAGCAAAGTTAAAAACCTGCTTTGAATTGCCATTGTCAGAAAAGTGCTTTGCTGGACAATAGAGGTCATTAGACTTAAGAAGAAACACTTGTATGCTATCTACATCTGGGCTTAATTGGAGGCTGTTTCCTCATTGTCTCCACAGACTGAGTCTAGAACACAGGTGAAAAAGTCAGGAGGAATGAAAATATGCTCAAGGATCTGAGAAGAGTTAAAACTCATGCTTTTACTCTGTTTATCTTAAGACTCTTGATTATCTCATTCGTGGAATTCTTTTAGGCAAGCCTGTAATATTTAAGACTACACACTGTAATGCTTCAGGGCTTGAAATATGTGAAATCCCAATCAAAGTTGCTAGGTAAGTTTCGTAAAGTACAGAGTAGGTCATTCTCCCTATGGAAGCTATGAGGAGAGAAAACACTCCCTATTGTAACGTGGTTTGTATATTAAGGGCCAGTGTATTATTATATCATGTAGTTCACAAATGGAAATACTTTTTAGAAAAAAGCTCGTTAAAACATATTTACTCTCTTTCTGTCCCAGAGGTTGTTGCCTAGTGGTAATAAAAACATTCATTGGACAGTGGAACAGTTGCCTACAAACCCACATTCATACTAACCTGTTAAATCTTCCACATTATCTGCTTAGCTCAACTGTAGCTAAGAGTTTGGTAAATCTGATATTTTTTCTTTAAGTCATAGCAAGAAAAAAAAAGAGTGAAATAAACTAATTTGGTTTTTCCTTTTTGGTCCTGGACAAGTGGCAGCTGGATCACCTATTCAAACAGTTTGTAGTATAACCAAGAGTCCAACATCACAATTTGCCGATCTATCTATCTATCTATCTATCTATCTATCTATCTATCTATCTATCTATCTATATCTGTAAAATACTTTCACACAAATTGGAGATTGCCAGGTTGCCTTTGAAGGAGGATAAAAACAATCTTTAGTTATTCCTAATGACATTAAAGAAAAAACACAAACATATATTGGAAGTCTCGGAATAATACAAAACGGTATGTGGGGTGATCATTTTTGTCTGTTCATAAAAATAAAAAAGCATGGTGGACTCCAGGAATGTAAAAAACTAGCTCTGAAGTTCCATTTTCAGAAAAATGCTTCACTGAGCAATGGAAATCATTAGACTTAAGGAAAAGTATCTGTACACTTCTTACTTCTGGGTGAGATTGGGGGCTGTTTTGTCATTATCTTAGGAGGTTGAATCCATACCAAAGGTGAAAACTTCTGAAGGAATAAAAATAGGATCAAGGTTCCATGAAGAGTTAAAAACTCATGCTCCATAACTGCAGATTAGGGCTTTAGATTATTTCACTCCTAGAATTTATGTGTCACCAGTATTTAAGAATACAGATTATATTGTTTCAAGAATTTAAATATGTCAAACCCCAAACAATGCAATTAAGTCAACTTTTACAAAAATTTTAAAAAATGGTACTTTAAAAAATATACTCTGTATATTTAGTTTTCCATATATATGTATTTTTTTCTTATACAGTACAATGCATCAATGACAAAATTGCCCAATCTTAATATAAAATTGGTTTAGTGCAAAAAATGAAATATATTTGATAAATAGCAAATTATGGAAAATGAAAGTGCTTTTTCCATTATAGTCTTTATAATATTAATATACCATGATTTGAAAATTTACATAAGAGTCTAAAATGTTCCCAGTGACTTTAAAGAGAAAACACAAATGTGCATATGGAAGTCACAAAATGAAATATATAATACATTGTGGTATGATTATTTTTGTCAGTTTAGGGAACAAAGAATGCTGGGACTCCAACAACATAAAAAAACCTGATCTAACATTCCCTTGCAATAAATGCTAGTGTATCATTATATCATGTAGTTCACAAATCGAAATACTTTTTAGAAACAAGCTCATTAAAACATAGTTGCTCTCTTTCTGGCCCAGAGATTGTTGCCTAGTGGTAATGAAACATTCATTGGAGAGTGAAAAAATTGCCTACAAACCTACATTCATACTAACCTGTTAAATCTTCCACATTATCTGCTTAACTTAACTGTAGTTAAGAGTTTGATAAATCCAATATGATTGATGCATTAGTGTAAAAACCTGATCTAATGTTCCCTGAGCAATACAGATTATTTGACTTCAGGAGAAACATGTTATCTACTTCTGAGCTTAATTTAAGACTGTTTTCTCATTCTCTTAGCAGGCAGAAAAATCAATGAAAGATGAAAACCTTAGAAGGAATGAAGATAGTCTCAAGTCTCCATGAAGAGGTAAAACTGATACCTTTTATTCTACCTGCAGATTAAGACTCTGGATTATTTCACTACTGGAATTAATTTAGTCAAGCCCATAATATTTGAGACTACACATGATGTTGTTTCAAGGATTCAAATATGTGAAACACCAAACAAAGTTGTTGGTTCAATTTTATAAAAGACAAAGACAACATCATTCTCCTTAAGAAAGCGTTAAGGAGAGAACACAGACCCTTATGGAAATACAGTTTGTATATTAGGGGCTAGAGTATTAAGACAATTTCATAGGGTTCACAAAAGGAAGGACTTTTAGCAATTAGCAAGTTAAAACATTGTTTCTCTCTTTTTGTCCCAGAGATGTGTCATCAAGTAGTAATAAATGCTTTCATGGAAGAGTAAGAAAATTGCCTACAAACCTATGCATGTGCTAGCCTGTGAGAGGATTTCACATTGTCTGTGTAGGTTAACTCTAGGTAAGAGTTTGGAAAATAAGATATTAGCATTTCCTTAAAGCATAATGAGAACAAAATAAAATAAACCTGGTTTGTTTTTTTTTGTTTGTTTGTTTTCTTTTTTGTTGGCTTGTTTGTTTGTTTTGCTGTGGACAGTTTGTGGAAGAATCCACCCATTTAAACTGTTTTTATTATAACAAGCTGAATCTGACACTATATTCTCTTTTTTGGTTATATATTTATGCATTTGGAAGTAAGTAAAACCATTCCAAAAAGAATGAAAATTTCCATGTTGCCTTTCAAGGAACCTGAGAAAGAAAACAGAAATGTGCATGTTGGTAGTCTCTTGTCATAATACAAAATGATACA
>NW_007257772.1:7795-9020 GCF_000164805.1 Carlito syrichta | reverse complement strand
TAACTAGTTAGCCAGCTGGCTAGGCAGCTGACATAACTAGCAGATATTACTAGCTAGACATGTGGTTAGCAAGCTGACTGAGCTAGCTAGATACCTACATATCCCGCTGGCTTGCCAGCTGATTCACTACCTAGCTTCCTAGCTAACCAGCAGGGTAGTGAGCTAACTGGTTGACTTATTTAGCTAGCCAACTGGCAAGCCAGCTGACTTAACTTGCTAGCTACTCAACCTAGGCAGGTGGATAGCCAGCTGACTTAACCAGTTGACTTAACTAGCTAGCCAGCTGATGTAACTAGTAGACTTAACTAGCTAGCTACCTAGCAAACCAACTGACTTTACTAGCTGAAAAAACTAGCTAGCATCCTAGCTAGCTATCTAACAAGCAAGCTGACTTAACTAGCTGACATAACTGGCTGGCTACCTAGCTAGCCAGTTGACTATAGTAGTTGAAATAAATAGCCAGGCAGCTGTCTTGCCATCTGAATTAACTAGCTATCGATCTGGCTAGCCAACTGACTTAACGAGTTGACTTATCTACCTAGCCTGCTGGTTAGCCAGCTGACATAACTAGTTGATTAACATGCTAGGCTACTGGCCAGCCAGGTGACTAAACTAGCTGGCATTACTAGCTATCCAGCTGGCTAGCCAGCTGCCTTAACTACCTCTCTAACTCTCTAGCCATCTGGATAGCCAGTTTTCTGAAGTAGCTGACTTTATTGGTTAACCAGACAGCTAGCCAACTGACTTAACTAGGTCACTATCTAGCTAGCCAGCTGGCTAGCCAGCTGACGTAACTACCTGTTTTAACTAGCTGGCCTGCTTTCTAGCCAGTTGTATTAACAACCTTGCTACATAGCTAGCCAGCTGGTTATCCAGCTGAATTAACTAGTGACTTATCTTGCTAGCAAGCTGTCTAGTGAGCTGACATTACTGGCAAGCTACCTACCTAGTCAGCTGTCTAGTCAACTGACATAACGAGCTGAATTAACTCTATAGCCAGCTGACTACACAGCTGAATTATTTCCCTAGCTACATAACTAGCCAGCAGGCTAGCCAGCTGACAACTAGCTGACTTAACGAAGTAGCCCACTGGCAAAACAGCAGACTTAACTAGTTAACCACCCAGCTAGACAGATGAATAGCCAGCGGACTTATCTAACTGACATTTCTAGATACCTGATGGCTAGCCAGTTGACTTAATGAGCTACATACCTAAATAGCCTGG
>NW_007257772.1:2887-7775 GCF_000164805.1 Carlito syrichta | reverse complement strand
CCCAGTTGTATTAACAACCTTGCTACATAGCTAGCCAGCTGTTTATCCAGCTGAATTAACTAGGTGACTTATCTTGCTAGCAAGCTGTCTAGTGAGCTGACATTACTGGCAAACTACCTTCCTCGTCAGCTGTCTAGTCAACTGACATAACGAGCTGAATTAACTCTATAGCTAGCTGACTACACAGCTGAATTATTTCCCTAGCTACCTAACTAGCCAGCAGGCTAGCCAGCTGACAACTAGCTGACTTAACGAAGTAGCCCACTGGCAAAACAGCAGACTTAATTAGCTAACCACCTAGCTAGACAGATGAATAGCCAGCGGACTTATCTAACTGACATTTCTAGACACCTGATGGCTAGCCAGTTGACTTAATGAGCTACATACCTAAATAGCCTGCTGGCTTGCCATCTGACTTGACTACCTAACTACCTAGCTAACCTGTTGTCCAGCATGCTGACTTAAATATGTGACTTCACTAGCTAGCTAGCTGGCTAGCCAGCTGAATTAACTAGCTAGCTACCCTGTTAGGCAGGTGGAAATCCAGCTGACATAACTAGCTGACTTAACTAACTAGCAAGCTGACTTAACTAGCTGACTTAACGAGCTAGCTACTTAGCTAGCCACCTGACTTAACTAGCTTTTTTCAACTAGCTAGCTACCTAGTTAGCTATCATGTAGCTAGCTGACTTAACTTGCTGACTTATCTATCTAGGTAGCTGACATATCTAGCTGACTTAACTAGCTAGTTTCCTAGCTAGCCAGAGGACTTAACTAGCTGAAATAACGAGCAAGCCAACAGGTTACTCGTCTGATATAACTTGCTTTTTAACCAGCTACCCACCTGCTAGACAGCTGGTTTGACAAGCTGATTTACTAGCTAGCCCGCTAGTTAGTCAACTAACTAAACTAGCTAACTTAACTAGCTACATATGTAGCCAGCAGCCTAGCCAACTGATATAACAAGCTGACTTAATGAAGTAGCCAGCTGTCTAGCCAGCAGATTTAACTAGCTAGCTACCTGGCTAGGCAGCTGGACAGCCAGCTTACTTATCTAGCTGACATAAATAGATAGCTTGATGGCTAGCCAGCTGACTTAACTAGCTACCTACCTACATAATATGCTGGCTTGCTAGCTGAATTAACTGCCTACTTACCTAGCTAACCTGCTGTCCAGCGTGCTGACTAATCTAGGTTACTTAACTAGATAGCCAGCTGGCTAGGCAGCTACTTTAACTAGCCAGTTACACTGCTAGGCAGCTGGCTAGCCAGCTGACTTAACGATCGGACTTAACTAGCTAGCCAGCTGCCTTATCTAGCTGACTTAACTAGCTAGCTACCTACCTACCCAGCTGACTTAATTAGATGATTTAACTATCTAGCTCTCTAGCTGGAAAGCTGGCTGGCCAGATGATTTAACTAGCTGACTTAATCTGCTAGCCAGCTGCCTGGCCAGCTGACTTAACTAGCTAGCCAGCTTGCTGGCCAGCTGTATTAACTAGCTGTCTTAACAAGCTAGCGAGCTGGCTAGCCAGTTGACTTAGCTAACTAGCTACCTAGCTAGCCAGCTGGGAAGCCAACTGAATTAACTAGCTTACTTAACTCGCTATCCCAGTTGCTAGCCAGCTGACTTAACTAGCTTGCTACCTAGCTAGTCTGCTGGCTAGCAGCTTACTTATCTAGTTGACAACCATCTAGCCAGCTCGCCAGCCAGCTGACTAAACTAGATGACTTAACTAGTGAGTCAACTGGCTGACCAGCTGACTTAACTAGCTCTCTACCTAGCTAGCTAACTGGCTAACCAGCTGTATTAACTAGCTGACTTACTTAGCTAGCCAGCTGGCTAGCCAACTAATTAACTATCTCACTACATTGCTAGTCTGCTGTAAAGGCACCTGACATAACTACCTAACTTGCAAAATTGCCCTGATTGTTAGTCACCTGAATTAACTAGCTTGCTATATAGCTAGCCAGCTGGCAAGCAAATTGACTTAACTAGGTGACTTATCTATCTAGACAGGGGGTTAGGAAGCTGACTTAACTATCTAGATACCTAACTATCCAGCTGTCAAGCCAGCTGACTTAACTAGGTGACATAATTAGCTAGCCAGTTGGCTAGCAGATTGATTTAACTGCCTAGCTACCTAGCTAGCCACCTCAATAGCCAGCTGACTTAACAATCTAGATATCTCTGTAGCCCGCTGGTTTTGCAGCTGACTTAGCCACCTAGCTACCTAGCTAACCAGCTGGCTAGTGAGCTGATTTAGCTAAGTTGTTTCACTAGCTAGGTAACTGGCTAGTCCAGTGACTTATCTAGCTAGCTACCTAGCTAGGCAGCTGGCTAGCCAGCTGACTTAACTCACTGACTTAACAAGCTGGCAAGCTGACTGAACTAGCTGACTTAACCAGGTAGCTAACTATCAAGCCAGCTGTCATAGCAAGTTGTCATATGTAACTAGCTACCTAGCTTGCTATCTAGTTAGCCAGCTGACTTAACTAGCTGACTTAACTAGCTAGCTACCTGACATGACTAGAAGACATATATCTAGTTCCCTATCTAGCCAGATGAATTAACTAGCTGAAATAACTAGCTAGCCTGATGACTAGCCATTTGATTTAACTAACTTTTTTAACTAGCTAACGAGTTGTATAGCCAACTGACTTAACGAGCTGACTTAACTAGCTAGCCAGCTGGTTGCCAGGTGACTTAACTAGCTGTCTTAACCAGCAAGTCAGCTGGCTAGACAGCTGCCTTAAATAGGTGGCTATCTTACTAGCCACCTGGCTAGCCAGCTGACTTACCTAACTGACTATAGAAAGCTAGCTGGCTAGCCAGCTCACTTAACTAGCTAGCTACCTACTTAGCCAGCAGGTAAGCTGGCTGACTTAACTAGCTCACTTGAACAGCTAGACTGCTGGCCAGCAAGTGGACTTATCTAACTAGCTAGCTACCTATCAAGGTGGCTAGACCGCTGACTAATTTAGCTGACTTAACCAGTCACCAAGTTGGCTACCCAGCTGATGTAGCTCACTGACATCACTATCTAGCCAGGTAGTTAACTAACTGACTTAATTAGCTAGCTACCTACATTGCCAGTTGATTTGCCAGCTCTCTTATCTAGTTGAATTAACTAATTAGCCAGCTGACTGACCAACTGACTTAACTGGCTCACTAACTAGCTAGCCAGCTTGCTAGCCAGCTGACTTAACTAGCTGACTTAAGGTAACTACCTAGCTAGCCAGCTGACTTAAATAGTTAGCTAACTAGCTAGCTACCTAGCTATCCAGCTGACTTAAGAAATTAGCTAACTACCTAGCGACCTAGCTAACAAGCTGACTTAAATAGCTAGCTGCCTAGCTAGCTAGTTGACTTAACCACAAGGCTAATTAAGCTTACTCATTATCTAACATTCTAGCTAGCTCACTTAATCATCTGGCATAATTCGTTAGATAATGAGCTAGCAGGCTGACTCAACCAGCTGACTTATCTCGTTAGCTAACTGGTTAGCTAGCTGACTATGCCAGCTGACTTAAATTGTTAGCTAGTTAGCTAGCCTACTCAAACAGCTGACTCATCCTGTCTGCTAACTAGCTAGCCTGGTGACTCAACCAGCTGACTTAACCCATTAGTTAACTAGCTAACTACCTGACTCAAACTGCTGACTTAACCCTTTAGCTAACTACCTAGCTATCTGTCTTAACCAGCTGACTAAATTAGGTAGCTGACAACTAGATGACAGCTAGCTGACTTAACTACTTAGCTAGCTGACTTAACTGGCTGACTTAACTAGTTAGCTAGCTGACTTAACTACCTGAATTAAATAGTTAACTAACTATTTAGCTAGCTGATTAATTAGCTGACTTAACTAGTTAGTAAACTATTTAGGTAGCAGGCTTAAGGAGCTGACTTAAATAGTTAGCTAACTAGTGAGCTAGCTGTATTAGCTAGCTGAGTTAGCTAGCTAACTAATTAGCTAGGTTACTTAGCTAGCTAACTTAACTAGTTGGCTAATGAGATAGCTAGTTGACTTAACGTGTTGGTTAACGAGTTAGCTCACTATTTTAACTATTTGGTGAACGAGTTATCTAGCTGTCTTAATCAGTTGGGTAATGAGTTAGCTAGGTGACTTAACTTGTTGGCGGACGATGTGGACGACTACTTATCTGGTTTAACACGTTGGCTGACTACTAGGCTGATTTTTTAGCTGGCTTAACAAGTCGGCCATCTAGTTGGCTGACTAATTAGCTGGGTTAATAAGTTGACTGACTAGCTGGACCACAAGTTAGCTCGGTTAACTAGTTGGCTGGCTAGTTTGCTCACCTAAATAGTCGACTGACTAGTTGGCCTACTATTTAGCTGACATAACTTGGCCCACAAGTTAGCTGACCTAATTTGTCAGCTGACCAGTTGACTATCTAATTGGCCAATTGGTTAACTGACTTAAATCGTTGGCTGGCTATTTGGCTGACCGGTTAGCTTACTTAACTTGTCAGCTGGCGAGTGAGCCCATAGGTGAGCTGACTTAACTAGTTGGCCGGCGAGTGAGCTGACTGGTCAGCTGACTTAACTATTCAGTCTGCGAGTGAGCCGACTGGTCACCTGACTTAACTAGTCAGCCGGTGATTGAGCTGACTGGTCAGCTGACTTTAGTAGGCTAGCGAGTGAGCTGAATGGTTAGAAGAGTTAACTCTTCAGCCAATGAATGAGTCGATTGGTGAGCTGAGTTAACTAGTTGGCTGGCGAGTGACCTGACATGTGAGCTACCTTAACCTGTTCGGCCGGCGAATGAGCCAACTGGTGAGCTGATGTAACTAGTCAGCTGGCGAGCTAGCCACTTAGTTAGCTGAACTGTTGGCCTGCGATTGATCCAAAAATGTAGTGACCTGT
>NW_007257772.1:0-2240 GCF_000164805.1 Carlito syrichta | reverse complement strand
GACGACTGGCTAGCTAGTGGGCTACCAGGTGGCTAGCCAGCCAGCTTAAATAGCCATCCGGCTGCCTGGACAGTCGGATAGCCAGCTGGATTAACTAGCTAGCCACCCTGCTGGTCAGCCGTGTAGCCAGTTGGCTTAACTAGCAGGCCACCTACCTGACCAGGCTGTTAACCTGCCAGCTTAACTTTCGAGCCACCTAACTAGACTTTCAGCTAATAACCTTACTTAACTAGCTTGCTTAACTAGATAGCCATCCAGCTAGCAGGCTGGCTTAACTAGCTAGCCACCTAGCTAGCCAGTCGGCTAGCCAGCTGACTTAAATACCTGATTTAAACCAGAAAGCTGGCTAGCCAGATGATATAACTAGCAAGATATCTAGCTAAGCAGTTGGCTAACCACTTGAATTAACTAGATTACTTAACCAGCTAGCCATCTGGCTAGCCAGCTGACTCAACTAGGTGACATAACTAGATAACCAGCTGGCCAACCACCTTACTTAACTAGCAGACATCACTAGCTAGACAGTTGCCAAACCAGCTGACTTAGATAGCTAGCTACCTAAGTATCTCACTGGCTTGACAGCTGACTTAACTACATAGCTAACTAGCTAAATAACTGGCTAGTGAGCTGACTTACTAGGTGACTTAAGTAGTGAGCCACCTGGCTAGCCAGCTGACTTAACAGGCTAGCTACCCAGCAAGGCAGCTGGGTAGCCAGATGACTTAACTAGCTGACTTAACTAACTAGCTATGCAGCTAGCCAGCTGATGTTAATAGCTGAAATAACTATCTAGCTACCTAGCTAGGTGACTTAACTAGCTGTCTTAACTAACTAGCTGGCTGATATAGCTAGCTTACATAACTAGTTATCTGCCTAGCTAGCAAGCTGACTTAACTAGCTGAAATAACTTGCTAGGCAGCTGTCTAGCCATCTTACATAACTAGCTTCTTAACTAGCTAGCGAACTGGCTAGCCAACTGACTTAACGGGGTGACTTAAATAGCTAGACAGCTGGTTAGCCAGCTTACTTAGCTAGTTGATTAACGAGCTAGGCAGCTGGCCAGGAATGTGAATATACTAGCTGACTTAACTAGATATCCAGGCGGCTAGCCAGCTGACTCAACTAGCTGACATAACTAGATAACCTGATGGCTACCCAGCACACTAAACTAGTGAACTACCTACATAGCCCTTTGGCTTGCCAACTGATTTAACTACCTAACTACCTAGCTAGCATGCTGGCCAGCGAGCTGACATAACTACACTATTTAACAAGATAGTCAACTGGCTATCCAGCTAATTTAACTAGCTAGGTACCATGCTAGGTAGCTGGCTATCCAGCTGACTTAACTAACTGAGTTAACTAGCTAGATACCTAGATAACCAGCTGACTTAACTAGCTGCTTAACTAGCTAGATACCTAGCTAGTCAGCTGACTGGTCAGCTGACTTTACTAGCTGACTTAACTAGCTAGCCAGTTGGCTGGCCCGCTGACTTAACTTGCTGACATAACTAGCAAGCCAGCTGGCTGGCCAGCTGAATTAACAAGCTGACTTAACCAGCTAGTCAGCTGGCTAGCCAGCTGACTTAACTAGTTAGCTACCTAGCTAGCAAGCAGGGGAGCCAGCTGAATTAACTAGCTGACATAAATACCTAGCCAGCTGGCTAGTCAGCTGACTTAACTAGCTTTCTACCTAGCTACCCTGCTAGCCAGCTGACATAACTAGTTGATTTAACCTGCTAGCCAGCTGTCTAGCAAACTGACTCAACCAGCTGAATTAACTAGTTATCCAGTTGGCTAGCCAGCTGACAAAACTTGCTCTCTACCTAGCTAGCTAGCTGGCTAGCCAGCTGACTTACCTAGCTGATTAATAAGCTTGCCAGCTGGCTAGCCAACTGACATAAGTAGCTCACTACCTAGCTAGCCAGCTCTAGCTAGCTGACTTACTAGCTGACTTAAATACCTGGCCTGCTTGCTAGTCACCTGAATTAACTAGCTTGCTATATAGCTAGCCAGATGGTTAACCAGATGACTAAACTAGGTGACTTAACTAACTAGCCTTCTGTCTAGCCAGCTGACTAAATTAGTAAGTTACCTAGCTAGCCATCTGTCTAGTCAGCTGACTTAACCAGGTGACTTAACTAGATAGCTAGCAGGCTGACTCAGCTGTCTGGGTACCTAGCTAGCCAGCTGGATAGCCAACTGATTTCACTATCTAGCTAGCTACGTATCCCGCTGCC
>NW_007257771.1:3930-7124 GCF_000164805.1 Carlito syrichta | reverse complement strand
TCAGCTGGTTGAGTAGGCAAGCTAGCTAGATAGTAATGAGTTAAGTCAGCTGGTTGAGTGAGCTAGCTAGCTCTTTAACTAATGAGTTAAGTCAGATGATTTAGTCAGCAACCAACACGTTAGATAAGGAGTAAACTTACTAGCTAGCTAGCTGATTACGTCAGCTATTTAAGTCAGCTTGTTAGCTAGGTAGCTAGCTGGTTAGATAACTATTTAAGTCAGCTGGCTTACTAGGCAGCTAGATAGTTAGCTAACTATATAAGTCCGCTGACAATCTAGGTAGCTAGCTAGTTAACTCAGCTTGTTGAGTCAGCTCACTAGCCAGATGGCTAGCTAGGTAGTGAGCTAGTTAAGTCAGTTGGCTAGTCAGCTGGCTAGCTGGTTAATTCAGCAAGTTAAGAAGCTGGCTATCCAACTGACAATGTATGTAGCTAGCTAGTTAAGTTAGTTAGATAGCTACCTAGCGAGCTAGTGATGTCAGCGTGTTAAGTCAGCTGGCTAGGCATCTGGCTAGCTGGTTAACTCAACTAATTTAGTCAGCTGTCTAGCCAACTGGCTAGGCAGGTAGCTAGCTAGATATCTCAGTTTGCTAGCCAGCAGGCTAGCGATTCAAGTCAGAGAGTTACATCACCTGGCTAGCCTGCAGGCTATGTAGGTATCTAGCTAGTTAATTGAACAGACTTGCCAGCTTGCTATCTTAAGTCAGCTAGGTAAATCAGTTGGCTAGCCAGCTGGCTGAATAGGTATCCAGCTAGTTAAGTCACCAGGCTAGCCAGCTGACTAGCAGTTAAGTCAGCTATGTAAGTCAGCTGGCAACCTCCTGCCTAGCTAGTTAAGTAAGCTCATTAAGTCTGTTGGCTATCCAGTTAGTTAGCAAGTTAAATAACTAGTTAAGTCAGAATGCTAGCCATTTAGCTAGCTAGTAATTTCAACTAGTTAAATCAGCTGATTACCTAGGAATCCAGCTATATAAGTCAGCTAGTTATGTCAGCTAGGTAGCTCGTTAAGTCAGCTAGTTAAGCAAGCTGGCAAGCTAGGTAGCTAGCTGGTTAAGTCAGATATTTAAGTTAGCTTGCTAGCTAGTTAAGTCAGCAAGTTAAGTCAGCTGGCTAGCCAGCTGCCTAGCTGGGTAGCTAGCTAGTGAAGTTAGCTGGCTAGCCAGTTAGGTAATTAGTTAAGTAACCTAGTTAAGACAGCTAAGTAGAGAGCTGTTTAGTTGGTAGCTAGTTAGTTAAGTCAGCTGACAATCCAGCTGTCTAGCCAGGTACCAAGGCAGTTAAGTCAGCCTGCTAGCCAGCTGTCTAGCTATTTAAGTCACCTAGTTAAGTCAGCTGGCTAGACAGCTGGCTATCTAGGTAGCTAGATAGTAATTTTAGCAGTCTAGACCGCTGACTAGCTAGTTAAGTCACCTAGATAAGTCAGTTGGCTATCCAGCTGGCTAGCCAGTTAGCTTGCTGATTAACTCAGTTGGCTAGCTAGTTAAGTCCCCTAGTTTAGACAGCTGGCTAGTCAGCAGGCTAACTATATAGCAAGCAAGTTAATTCAGGTGACTAGCAGCTAATTCAGGCCAGCTATTTATGTCAGCTAGTTAAGTCAGCTGGCTAGTCAGTTGTCTAGCTAAGTAGAGAGCTATTTATTTCAGTTGGCTATCCAGCTTGCTAGGTTGTTAAGTCAGCTAGTTAAGTCAGCTGGCTAGCCAGCTAGCTAGCTATGTAGAGAGGTAGTTAATTCATCTGGCTAGCCAGTTGGCTAACTATTTAAGTCAGCTAGTGAGTAAACTGGTTAGCCAGTTGGCTAGCAAGTTAGGCCAAGTAGATAATTCAGCTGGTTTCCCAGCTGGCTAACTAGGTAGCAAGCTAGTTAAGTCAGCTGGCTAACCAGTTGGCTAGAAAGTTAAGTCAGCTATTTAATTCAGCTGGCTTCCCAGCTAGCTAGCTAGGTAGCTAACTAGTTAAGTCATCTGGCTAGCCAGCTGGCTATCTGGTTAAATCAGCTAGTTAATTCAGCTGGCCAGCAAGCACTCTAGCTATTGAAGTCAGTTAGTTAAGTCAGCTGGCTAGCCAGCTGGTTAGCAGGATAAGTAAGGTAGTTAAGTCAGCTACCCAGCCAGCTGGCTAGCTAGGTAGTCAGCTAGTTAAGTCAGTTAGTTGTCATCTGGCTAGCTATGTAGCTAGCTATTTAAGTAGTTTAGTTGTCAGCTGTCAGCCAGCTGCAAAGCAGGGTAGCTAGTTAGTTATATCAGCAGGCTAGCCAGCTGGCTAGCTAGTTAAGCCACGCAGTTAAGTCAGCTCACTGGCCAGCATGTTAGCTAGGTAGTGAGATAGTTACCTTAGCTGGCAAGCCAGCCGGCTATGTAGGTAGTTAGTTAGGTGAGCTGGCTAACCATGAGACTATCTTGTTATGTCACCTAGTTAAGTCACCTGGCTATCCAGCTGTCTAGCTAGGTCACTAACTAGTTAAGTCTGTTGGCTTCCCAGTTTGCTGCTTTGTTAATTCAGCTAGTTATGTCAGTTGGCTAGAATGCTGGTTAGCTAGGTAGCTAGGCAATTAAGTCAGCTGGCTAGTCATCTGGCAAGCTATTTAAGTCAGCTAGTTTAGTCAACTAGCTAACCAGCTGGCTGGCTAGTTAAGTCAGCTCGTGAAGTCAGTTGTCTAGCCAGCTGGCTAGCTATTAAAAAGCTAGTTACGTCAGATGTGTAGACAGCTGGCTCGCTAGTTATTTCAGCTTATTTAGTCAGCTGGCCAGCTAGGTAGCTAGCTAGTTAATTCAGCTAGATATGTCAGCTAGCTAGCTAGTAAAGTCAGATAGTTAAATCAGCTAGCTATATGATAGTTAGCAAGGGAGCTAGCTAGTTAAGGCAGGTAGTTAAGTCAGCTGACTAGGTAGGTAGCTAACTAGTCAAGTCAGCTATTTAGGTAAGCTGGCTAGCTGATTAAGTCACCTTGCTAAATCAGCTCACTGGCCAGAAATTTAGCTAAGGAGTTAGGTAGTTAAGTCCACCGGCAAGCCAGTGGGCTATGTATGTAGGTAGCTAGTTAAGTCAACTGGCTAGCAATAAGGCGTCTAGTTATGTCAGCTAGTTAAGTCAGCTGGCTATCCAGCTGTCTGTCTAGGTAGCTAGCTAGTTAAGTCTGTTGGATAGCCAGCTGGTTACTTCGTTAACTCAGCTAGTTTAGTCACCTGTCTAGCCTGA
>NW_007257771.1:1832-2769 GCF_000164805.1 Carlito syrichta | reverse complement strand
AAGCCAGCTGGATAGCCTGCTGGCCAGCCTACTAGTGAGATATCCGGCTGCCTACCCAGCAACCCAGCCAGGTAGCTAGCTCAGTAAGCCAGTTGGCTAGCCATCTAACCAACCCGGTAGCTCACTATTTATGCCAGCTGGCTATCCAGCTAGCTAGTCAGCTAGTAAAGTCAGCTAGCTAGCCAGTTAGCTAGTTAAGACAGCTAGCAAGTCAGCTAACTATTCGGCTAACTAGTTAAGTCAGCTAGTTAGTCAAGTTGCTAATCAGCTAGCCAGTTCAGTCAGCTAGCTAGTCAGCTAGATAGTTAAGTCAGCAAGCCAGCTAACTAGCCAGTTAGCTAGCCAGTTAAGTCAGATAGTTAGACAGCTATGTAGCTTGTTTGCTAGCTAGTTATGTCAACTAGGTAGACAGCTAGTTAGTCAGCTAGCTAGTTATGTCAGCTAGCAAATCACCTAATTACTTAGCTAACTAATTGGCTAGCCACTCAACCAGCTGATCAGATAAGTAATGGGCTTGCTCACTTTCCATCAGGTCAGCTAACTAGTTGGCTCACTCACCTGCCAACTGGTCAGCAAATAAGTCAGCTCGCTCCCCTCCCAACAGGTCAATTATTTGTCGGCTCACTCACGGGCCAACACGTCAGCTAACTAGTCAGCTTGCTCGACAGTCAACTTGTTAATTTAGCTCACCTGTCTGTTAGCTGGCTGGTTGACTAGTTAAGGCAGCTCACCCATTGGCTCACTTGACTGTTGACTAGTTAAGTCGGCTCACCAGTCGGCTCAATCAGTGATCGACTAGCTAAGTCTTCTGACCATTCAGCTCACTCGCCACCCGATGAAATTCAGCTGACCAGTCAGCTCACTCGCTAGTAGAATAGCTAAGACAGCTGACCAGTCGGCTCACATACCAGCCGACTAGTTAATTCAGCTGAACAGT
>NW_007257771.1:0-770 GCF_000164805.1 Carlito syrichta | reverse complement strand
GTCAGCTAGATAATTCAGCTAGCTAGCTAGATATCTAGCTATCCAACAAGCAAGTTATTTCAGCTAGTAAATTCAGCTGGTTGGCAGGTAGCTACCTAGTTAAGTTAACTAGTTAAATCACCTGACTAGCTAGTTAAGTCAGCTAGTTAAGTCAGCTGGTTCACCAGATGCCTAGCTGGGTAGCTAACTAGTTAAGTCAGTTGGCTAGCCACTTGGCTAGCTAGTTAAGTTACCTTGTCAAGTCAGCTCGCTAGTCAGCTGGATACCTAAGTAGCTAGATAGTTAAGTCAGCTGGCAAGCACGTGGGATACATATGGTTAACTAGTTAAATCAGCTGACTAGACCCCTGGTTAGCTAGTGTTGTCAGCTAGTTAAATCAGCTGGCTAGCCAGCTGGCTTACGAGTTCAGTCACCTAGTTTTGTCAGCAGGTTAGCCAGCTGGCTAACTGGTTAATTATGCTAGTTAATTCAAGTGGATATCCATCTGGCTAGCTAGGTAGCTAACTAGTTAAGTCAGCTTGCTAACCAGCTGGCTAGGTGGTTATGTCAGCTAGTTAATTCATCTAGCTAGCCACCTGGTTAGGTAGGTAGCTAGCTAATTAAGTCAGCTGGCTTAACAGATGGCTAGCTAGTTAAGTCAGTGAGTTAAGTGAGCTTTTTTAGTCAGATGTCTAGCTAGGTGGTTAGCTTTGTTAAAGCCAGCTGACTCATCGAATGGCTAACTAGTTTAATTCAGCTGTTTTGCCTGCTGGCTAGCTAGGTGTCTGGCA
>NW_007257770.1:0-11544 GCF_000164805.1 Carlito syrichta | reverse complement strand
ATTCACTAACATGCTACATAGCTAGTCAGCTGGCTATCCAGCTGAATTAACTAGGTGACGTATATAGCTAGCCAGCTGTCTACCTGCTGACTTAACTAGCAAACAACCTAGCTAGCCAGCTGCTTTCTCAGCTGACTTAATTAGGTGACTTCACTAGATAGCCAGCTGGCATAGAAAGCTGACATATCTAGTTAGCTACCTAGCTAGCAAGCTGGTTAGCCAGCTGTCTTAACTATCTGATTTAACTAGTTAGCCAGCTGGCTTGCCAACTGACTTAATTGCCTAGCTACCTAGCTAGCCAGCTGACTTAATTAGCTGAAATAACTTGTGAGCCAGCTGGCTACCCATCTGATGTAAACAGCTTTGTAACTAGCTAGCCATCTGGCTAGACAACTGACTTCATCAACTGACTTAACTAGCTTTACTAGCTAGCCAGCTGGTTAGTCAGATGACTAAACTAGCTGACTTTACTAGCTGGCCAGCTGAGTAGCCAGCTGACTTAACTGCCTAGCTACCTAGATAACCAGCAGCCTAGCCAGCTGGTTTAACTAGCTGACGTAATTAAATAGACAGCTGGGTATATAGCAGACTGAACTAGCTGCCTACCTAACTAGACAGCTTGATAGCCAGCTGACTTAACTAGCTGACTTAACTAGGTAGCCTAATGGCTTGCCAGCACACTTAACTAGCTACATACCTACAAAACCCTCTGGCTTGACAACGTATTTAACTACCTAACTACCTAACTAAACCACTGTCCAGCGGGCTGACTTAAGTATGTAATTTAACTACCTAGCCAGCTTACTAGACCTTTGAATTAACTAGCTAGGTACCCTGATAGGTAGCTGGCTAGACAGCTGACTAAACAAACTGATTCAACTAGATAGATACCTAGCTAACCAGCTGACATAACTAGCTGACTTAACTAGCTAGCTACCTAGCTAGTCAGCTGGCTGGCCAGCTGACTTACAAAGCTGACTTAACTAGCTAACCAACTGAATGGCCCGCTGACTTAACTTGCTGACTTAACTAGCAAGCCAGCTGCCTGGTCAGCTGAATTAACTAACTGAATTAACCAGCTAACCAGTTAGCTAGCCAGCTACCTTAACTCGCTGACATCACTAGATAGCCAGGTAGCTATCTAGCTGAATTAACTAGCTAGCTACCTACATAGCCAGTTGGCTAACCAGCTATCTTAACTAGCTGAATTAACCAGCTAGCCAGCTGACTATCCAACAGACTTAACTAGCTCACTACCTAGCTAGCCAGCTGGCTAGCCAGCTGACTTTGGTAGATGAATTAACTAGCAGCTACCTAGCTAGCCAGCTAATTAAATTGTTAGCTAACTAGCTAGCTATATAGTTAGCCAGTTGACTTAAATTTAGCTAACCAGTTAGCAACCTAGCTAACAAGCTGACTTAAATAGTAAGCTTCCTTGCTAGTTAGCTGACTTAACCCGCTAGAAAACTAGTTAGCTACATCGTTATCTAATGTGCTAGCTAGGTGACTTAATCATCTGACTTATCTCATTAGCTAATTAGCTGGCTAGCTGACTCATCCAGCTGAGTTAACTCATTAACTATCTAGCTAGCTAGCTGACCATCGAACTGACTTAACTCATTAGCTAACTAGCCAGCTAGCCTACTCAACCAACTGACTCAACCCGTTTGCTAACTAGCTTGCTAGCTGACTCAACCAGCTGACTTAACCTGTTAGTTAACTAGCTAACAACCTGACTCAACCTGCTGACTTAAACCTTTACCTAACTAGATATCTAGATGTATTAACCAGGTGACTAAATTAGAAAGCTGACTTAACCAGTTGACTTAGAAAGCTGACTTAACTACTTGGTTAGCTGACTTAACTCTGTGACTTAACTAGTAAGCTGCCTGACTTAACTACCTGAATTAAATAGTTAGCTAACTTTTAACTAGCTGCATAATGAGCTGACTTATCTAATTAGCAAACTAGTTAGGTAGCAGGCTTAAGTTCTGACTTAAATAATTAGCTAACTAGTGAGCAAGATGACTTAGCTAGTTGAATTACCTAGCTAGCTAGTTAGCTAGCTCATTTAGCTAGCTGACATAACTAGTTAGCTTATGAGATAGCTAGCTGAATTAACGAGTTGGTTAATGAGTTAGATGACTGTTTTAACTAGTTGGCAAACGAGTTAAATAGCTGATTTAACTAGTTGGTTAATGAGTCAGCTAGGTGACTTAACTTGCTGTCTGACGAGTCTGCCCACTAGTTAGCTGGGTTAACATGTTGGATGCCTTCTTGGCCAACTTGTTTGCTGGCTTAACAAGTTGGCTGACTAATCGGCCGACTATTTAGCTTGGATAACTAGTTGGCTGAAGAATTTACCCAATAGTTATCTCGGTTAAGTAGTTGATTGTCTAGTTTGCTGACCTAATTATTCGGCCGACTTGTTGGCCGAAAAGTTAGCTGACATAACGAGTCAGCCGAATGTTTAGCTGGCCTAAATTATCGGTAGTGAAGTTGGTTCACTAGTTGGCCGATTGGTTGGCAGACTTAACTAGTTGGTCAGCTAGTAGGCCGGCCAGTTAGCTGACTTAACTAGTTGGCGGGCCTGGGATCCGACAAGTGAGCTGACTTAACTAGTCGGGCAGTGAGTGTGCCGACTGGTCAGCTGAATTAACTATTCAGTCGTCAAATGAGAGAATGCATGTGCTGCAATAACTAGTCTGCTGGCGAGTGAGCTGACTGTTGAGCTGAATTAACTAGTCTCCTGGAGAGCAAGCTGACTACTTAGCCGACCTGTTGGCCTGCAAGCGAGCTGACAAGTTAGTTGAGCTGCTCTGGCGAGTGTGCTGACTAGTTTGCTTACCTCTTAACAGGCAAGCGAGCCGACTATTTAGCTTACCTGATGGAAAGCGATGGAAGCCCACTAGTTAGCTCACTAGCTAGCTGAATTGCTAGCCGACTAGTTAGCTAAGTAACTAGATGATTTGCTAGCTGCCTTAACTTGATAGCTGACTAAATAGCTGGCTATCTACCTGACATTACTATCTAGCAAATATGCTATCTATCTGTATAGCTAGCTGACTTAACTTGTTAGATGACTGGCTAGTTGACTTAACTAGCTGACTGATTAGTTGGCTGGATAGCTGGCTAGCCAGCTGACTTAACTAGCTAGCGACCTTTTTGGCTATATGGCTAGCCAGCTCTCTTAACTAGCTAGCTACCTGGCTGGCTAGCAGGCTAGCCAGCCAACAATCTAGCCAGAGGGCTGTCCAACTGTCTTGCCAGCCGGCTTAAATAGCCAGCTGGCTGGTTGGACAGTGAAATAGCCAGCCAGCTTGATTAGTCAGTCACCCTGTAGGTCAGCCGGCTAGCCAGCCTGCTTAACTAGCTGGCCACCTTCCTGACCAGACTGCTAACCAGCCAGATTAACTTGCCAGCCACCTAGCTAGCCAGCCAACTAACCAGCTATCTAAATGAGCTGACTTAACTAGATAGCCATCTAGCTAACCAGCTGGCTTAACTAGTGAGCCACCAAGTTGGTCAGACGACTAACCATATCACTTAACTTGCTGAATTAACTAACTACCAAGCTGGCTAGACAGCTGACTTAATTAGCTAGCTATCTACCTAGACAGGTGGCTAACCAGCTGACTTGACTAGCTGACTTAACCAATTAGCCAGCTGGCCTGCCAGCTGCCTTAACTCGCTAGCTACCTAGCTAGCCAGATGGCTAGCCACTTGAATTAACTAGCTGACTGAACAAATTATGCAGTTGGTTAGCCAGCTGACTCCACTAGTTGACTTAACTTGTTAGCCAGTTGACTAGCCAGCAGATTTAACTAGCTGACATCCCTAGATATCCAGGTGGCTAGCAAGCAGACTTAACTAGCTAGCTACCTATGTATTCTCTGGCTTGCCAGCTGACTTAACTACCTAACTACCTACCTAACCAGCTTGCTCACCAGCTAACATATCTGGCTGTCATAACTAGCTGCCCTGCTTTCTAACCAGTTGAATTAACTAGCTTCCTTTGTAGCTAGCCAGCTGAATATCCAACTGAATTAACTAGGTGTGTCATCTAGCTAGCCAGCTGTCTAGCTAGCTGACTTATCTAGCAAGCTACCTACCTAGCCAGCTGGCTAATCAGCTGACAACTAGGTGGCAACTACCTAGCCAACTTGCTAGACTGCTGACATAACTAGCTAGCTACCTAGCTAGCAAGCTGGTTAGCTAGCTGACTTAACTAGCTGACTTAATTAGCTAGCTAGCTGACATATCTAGCTGACTTAACTAGCTAGCTTCTTAGCTTGCCAGCTGACTTAACTAGCTAAATAACTAGCCAGCCAGCTGGCTGCCCATCTGACATAAATAGCTTTTTAACTAGCTAGCCAGCTGGCTAGACAACTGAATTAATGTGCTGACCTAACTAGCTAACCAGCTGGTTAGCCAGCTGACTATATTAGCTGACTTAACTAGCTGGCCAGCTGTCAAGCCACCTGAATTTATTGCTTAGCTACCTAACTAGCCAGCAGCCTAGCCAGCTGATTTAATTAGCTGACTTAATGATGTAGCCAGCTGGCTAGCCAGCAGACTTAACTACCTAACTACCGAGCTAGACATTTGGATAGACAGTTGACTTAACTAGCTCAATTAACTAGATAGCCTAAAGGCTAGACAACTGACTTAAGTAGCTACCAAACTTCATAGCCCGCTGGCTTGCCAGCTGACTTAACTAGTAACTACCTAGCTAACCTACTGGCCAGTGAACTGACTTAACTATGTGAATAAAGTAGCTAGCCCGCTGGATAGCCAGCTGACTTAACTAGATAGCTACCCTGATAAGAAGCTAGCTAGCCAGCTGACTTAACTAATTGTCTTAACTAGCTAGCCAACTGATTTAACAGCTGACTTATCTAGCTACCTACCTAGCTAGCCACTTCACTTAACTAGATGACTCAACTAGCTAGCCACCTAGCTAGATAACTGGATGTCCAGCTGACTTAACTAGCTGACAACCAGCTAGTCAGCTGTCTAGCCAGCTGACTTAACTTGCTGACTTAATTAGCCTGCCAACTGGTTGGTCAACTGAATTATCTCACTGATTTAACCAGCTAGCCAGATGGCTAGCCAGCTGACTCAACTAGCTAACTACCTATCTATCCAGCTGGGAAGCCAGCTGAGTTAACTACATGACATAATATGCTAGCCAGCTGGCTAGCCAAGTGACTTAACTAGCTTACTACCTAGATAGCAAGCTTACTAGTCAACTAAATTAATTTGTTGTTTTAACCAGCTAGCCAACTGGCTAGCAAGGTGACTTAACTAGCTGACATAAAAGGTTATCCAGCTCGTTAGCCAGCTGACTTAACTAACTCTATACCTAGCTAGATGGTTGGTTAGCCAGCTGACTTACCTAGCTGACTTAATTAGGTAGCCAGGTTGCTAGCCAAATGACTTAACTAGCTTGCTACCTAGGCTATCCAGATGGCTATCCAGCTGACTTCACTAGCCTACGTAAATAGCTGGCCTGCTTGCTAGTCAGCTGAATTAACTATCTTGCTATACAGCTAGCCAGGTGACTAGCCAGTTGATGTAACTAGTTGACTTAAGTAGCTAACCAGCTGTCTAGCCAGCTCACTTAATTAGCCAGCTACCTAGCTAGCTAGCTGGCTAGCCATCTGACTTAACTCGGTGACTTAAATAGCTATGCAGCAGGCTAGACAGCTGACTTAACTATCTAGCTACCTAGCTAGCCAGTTGTCTTGCCAGCTGAATTAACCAGTTGACTTAACAAGCTAGCCAGCTGGATAGAAGGCTGACCTAACTACCTAACTACATAGCTAGCCAGCTGTATAGCCAGCTGACTTAACTAGCTTGCTCCCTATGTAGCCCACTGGCTGGCAAGCTGACTTACCTACCTAGCTAACCAGTTGACTAGTGAGCTGACTTAACCAGGTTACTTAACTAGCTTGCTCACTGTCTAGCCAGCTGACTTAACTAGCTAGCTACCCAGCTAACCATCTGGCTAGACAGCGGACTAAACTCGCTAACTTAACTAGCTAGCAAGCTGATTTAACTCAATGACTTAACCAGCTACCTACCTAGCTATCCAGCTGGTTTAACTACCTGAAATACCTAGCTAGCCAGATGGCTAGCCATCTGACCTCACTAACTTTTTAACTACCTAGCCAGATGGATAGTCAACTGACTTAATGAGTTGATTTAACTAGCTAGCCAGCTGTTTGCCAGCTGACTTAACTAGCTGACTTAACCAGCTAGTCAGCTGGCTAGCCAGAAGACTAAATAAACTGGCTACCTATCTAGCCAGCTGGTTAGCCAGCTGACTTACCTAGCTGACTTAAGCTTGCAAGCTGGCTACACAGCTCACTTAACTATCTTGCTAACTACCTAGATAGCAGGATATCCAGCTGAATTAACTAGATGCATTGCACAGCTAGCCTGCTGGCTACCATGCTGACTTATCTAGCTAGCTACCTTGTAGCCAGCTGGCTAGACAGCTGACTAAACTATCTGTCTTAACCAGCTAGCCAGTTGGTTAGCCAGCTGACTTAAATCGCTGACATCACTAGCTAGCCACGTAGCTATCTAGCTGACTTAACTATCTAGTTAACTACTTTGAAAGTTGGCTAGAAAGTTCTTTTATCTAGCTGAATTAACCAGCTAACCAGCTAGCTAGCCAACTGACTTAACTAGCTTGCTGCCAAGTTAGGCAGCTGGCTAGCCAGCAGACATAATTAGCTGAGTTAATTAGCTAGCAACCTAGATAGCCAGCTGAGTTGAATAGTTAGCTAGCTAGCAAGCAACCTAGCTAGCCAGCTGACTTAAATTGTTAACTAACTAGCAAGATACCTAGCTAACAAGCTGATTTAAATAGTTAGCTGCCTAGATAGCTAGCTGACTTAACCAGCTAGCTAACTAGTTAGCTTACTCGTTATATAATGTGCTAGCTAGGTGACTTAATCATGTGACTAACTCTTTAGCTAATGAGCTAGCTAGCTGACACAACAAGCTGACTTATCTCGTTAGCTAACTAGCTAGCTAGCTGACACATCCAGCTGATTTAACTCGTTTGCTAACTAGCTAGCTAGCCTACTCAAGCAGCTGAGCCAACCCGTTTGCTACCTAGCTAGCTAGCTGACTCAACCAGCTCATTCAACCCGTTAGTTAACTACTTAACAACCTGACTCAACCTGCTGATGTAATCCATTAGCTCACTAGCTAGCATGCTGTCTTAACCAGTTGACTAATTTAAAAAACTGACTTAACTAGCTGACTTAGGTAGCTGACAACTATTTAGATAGCTGACTTAAAAGGCTGACTTAACTAGTTAGCTAGCTGACTTAACTACCAAATTAAATAGTTAGCTAACGATTTAACTAGCTGAATAACTGGCTGATTTAATAATTAACAAACTTGTTAGGTAGCAGACTTAAGTAGCTGACTTAAATAGCTATCCAATGATCTAGCTGACTTAGCTAGCTAGCTAGCTGACTTAAGTAGGTGACTTAACTAGTTGGATAACAAGACAACTAGCTGACATAATGAGATGGCTAACGAGTTAGCTAATTGTTTTAACTCATTGGTAAACGAGTTAACTAGCTGTCTTAACTAGTTGGTTAGTGAGTTAGCAAGGAGACTTAAATTTTTGGCTGAGTAGGCACACTACTTAGCTGGTTTAACACGTTGGCTGACTACTCGGCCGACTTGTTAGGTGACTTAACATGTCGGCCGATTAGTCGACTGACTAGTTAGCTGACCTAAATTGTCGGCTGACTAGTTAGCTGAGCTAACTTGTCAGCTTACAAGTTGGTCGACTAGTAAGCCGATTGGTTAGCTGGCGTCTAGTTTGCCAGCTAGTCGGCAGATTGGTTAGGTGACTTAACTAGTCAGCCAGCGAGTGAGCCAACAGGTGAGTTGACTTATCTACTCGGCCTGTGAGTGAGCCGATTGATCAGCTGACTTAACTAGTGGGCTGGCGAGTGAGCTAACTGGTCAGCCATATTTAGTCGGCTGTTGAGTGAGCCTACTGGTCAGAAGATTTAACAAGTTGGCCAGTGAGTGAGTTGACAAGTGAGCCAACTTAACTAATTGGCCGGTGATAGAGCCGACTGGTGAGCTGCCTTAACTCTTTGGTTGACATGTGAGCCTACTGATGAGCTAACTTAACTAGTCAGTTTGCAAGCAAGGCAAATTGTTAGCTGTCCTGTTGGCTTGTGAGCAAGCCGACAAGTTAGCTGACCTGTTGGCTGGTGAACGAGCTGACTAATTTGCTGACAGGTAGGCAAGCGAGGGAGCCGAACATTTAGCTTACCTAATGGAAAGTGAGCGAGCCCCCTAATTAGCTGATGAGCTACCTGGTTTGATAGTTGACTAGATAGCTAAGTAATTAGCTGATTTGCTAACTGAATTAACTAGCTAGCTGACTAACTAGCTGGCCATCTAGCTGATATATCTAACTAGCAAACAAGCTATCTAGCTGTCTAGCCAGCTGACTTAACTATTTAGCTAACTGGCTAGTTGACTGGCTAGCTGACTTAACTAGCTATCTGACCAGCTAGCTGACTAGCTACCTGACTTAACTAGCTAGCTGGCTAGCTAGCTGAATTAACTAGCTGACTAGGTAGTTGGCTGGCTAGCAGGCAAGCGAGCTGACTTAATTAGCGAGCTAATTGGTTGGCTAGATGACTAGCCAGATGGCTTAACTACCTAGCTACATGATTGGCTAACTGGCTTGGCAGCGGTTAGCTTGCTAGTGGGTTGGTAAACTGGTTGGTAAGCCAGCTTAAATAGCCAACTGGCTGGCTAGACAGCGGGACAGCCAGTCGGCTTAACTAGCTAGCCACTGTGCAGGTCTGCTGGCTAGCCAGTCAGCTTAACTACCTGGTTACTTACCTGACCAGCCTGCTAATCAACTGGCTTAAGTTGCCAGACACCTAGCTAGTCAGCTGGTTAACAAGTTGACTTAACTAGCTGACTTAACTAGATAGCCATCCAGCTAGCCAGCTGGTGTAGTTAGCTAGCCACCTAGGTAGACAGCCGGCTAAAAAGCTCACAACTCGCTGAATTACCTAGCTAGTCAGCCCTCTAGCCAGCTGACTTAGCTAGCTACCTACCTAGCCAAGTGGCTAGCCAGCTGACTTAACTAGCTGACATAACCAACTAGCCAGCTGGCTAGCCAGCTGACTTAACTAGCTAGCTCCGTAGCTAGCAGATGGAGAGCCACTTGTATTAACAAGCAGACTTAACCAGCTAGCCAGATGGCTAGCCAGCTGACTGAACTAGGAGACTTAACTCGTTAGCCAGCTGGTTAACCAGCTAATTTAACTAGCTGACATCACTAGCTACCCAGGTGGCTAACCAGCTGACTTAACTAGTTAGCTACATACATATCCTGCATGCTTTCCAGCTGACTTAACTAACTACCTAGCTATCCAGCTAGGTAGTGAGCTGACTTAACTTGGTGACCTAACTAGATAGCTAACTGGCTAGCCAGCTGATTTAACTAGTTAGCTACCCAGCTAGGCAGCTGACTTAACTAGCTGACTTAACTAGCTAGCTACCTAGCTAGACTGCTGAATTTACTAGCTGAAATACCTATCTAGATACCTAGCTAGCTATATAGCTAGCTAGTTGACTTATCTAGCGACTTAGCTAGCCAGCTAACTGACATAACTAGCTGACTTTATTTGCTAGGTACCTAGCAAAACAGCTTAAATAACTAGCTGGTCAAACTAGCTAGCCAACTGTCTAGCTGTCTAGTCATCTGACTTAACTAGCTTATTACCTAACTAGAGAGCTGGCTAGACAAAAGACTTAATGAAGTGACTTAACTAGCTAGCCAGCTGGGTAGCCAGCTGATTTAACTAGTTGATTAACGAGCTAGGCAGCTGGCCAGCCAGGTGACTAAACTAGCTGAATTAACTAGTTATCCAGCTGGCTAGCCAGCTGACTTAAGTAGCTCTCTACCTAGCTAGCTACCTGGATAGCCAGCAAACTTAACTAACTGACTTAATTAGCTAGCCCGGTTGCTAGCGAACTGACTTAATTAGGTCACTATCTAGTTAGCCAGCTGGTTTAACCAGCTGCCTTAACTAGCTGGCCTGCTTACTAGTCAGGTCAATTCACTAGCTTGCTACACAACTAGCCACTTGGCTATTCAGCTGAATTAAGAAGGTGATATATCTTTCTAGCTAGCTGTCTAGCCAGCTGTTTAAAAACCAGCTACTTAGCTAGCCATTGGGCTAGTCAGCTGACTTAACTAGGTGACTTAACTATCGAGCTGCTGGCTAGACAGCTGACATAACTAGTTAGCTACCTAGCTAGCAAGGTGGCTAACCAGCTGACTTAACTATCTGACTTAACTATCTAGCCAGCTGGCTAGTCAGCTGACTTAATTGCCTATCTACGTAGCTAGCTAGCAGCCTACCCAGCTGACTTAATTAGCTGACTGAACAAAGTAGCCAGCTGGCTAGCCAGCAGACTTAACTACCTAGCTACCTAGCTAGACAGCTGGATAGCCAGCTGACCTATGCAGCTGACATAACTAGATGCTGGATTGCTAGCCAGCTGACTTAACTAGCTACCTTCCTACATAGCCTGCTGGCTTGCCAGCTGATTTAACTACCTAAATACCTAGCTAACCTGCTGGCCAGCGAGCTGACTTAACTAGGTGAGTTAAATAGCTAGCCAAGTGGCTAGCCAGCTGACTTAACCAGCTAGCTAACTAGTTAACTTACAAGTTATCTAACGTGCTTGCTAGCTTTCTTAATTATCTGACTTATCTCATTAGCTCACAAGCTAGCTACCTGATTCAACCAGTTTACTTAATTAGTTAGCTAACTAGCTATCTATCTGACTCATGCAGCTGTCAACTCGTTATCTAACTCGCTAGCTAGCCTACTCAACCACCTGACTCAACCTGTTTGCTAACTAGCTAGCTAGCTGACACAACCAGATGACTTAACCCTTCAGGTAACTAGCTAACTACCTGACTCAACCTCCTGACTTAACCCATTTGCTAACTAGCTAACTAGCTGTTTAAAGCAGCTGAGTAAATTAGAAAGCTGTCTTAACTAGCTGGCTTAGCTAGCTGGCTTAAATACTTAGCTAGCTGACTAAACTGGCTGACTTAACTAGTTAGCTAGCTGACTTAACCTGAATTAAATAGTTAGCTATCTATTTAGCTAGCTGAATAACTAGCTGACTTAACTAATTAGCTAACTAGTTTGGTAGCAGACTTAAATAGCTGACTTAAATAACTAGCTAATTAATGAGCTAGCTGACTTAGCTAGCTTACTTAGCTAGCCAGTTGTTTAGCCAGCAGACTTAGTTAGCTGACTTAACTAGTTGTCTAACGAGATACCTAGCTTACTTAATGAGTTGGTTAACGAGTTAGCTAACCGTTTTAATTAGTTGGTAAATGAGTAAATTATTTGACTTAACTAGTTGGTTAATGAGTTAACTACGTGACATAATTTGTTGGCTGACAAATTAGCTGATTTAACACATTGGCTGATTTAACACATTGGCTGACTACTC
>NW_007257769.1:2695-10868 GCF_000164805.1 Carlito syrichta | reverse complement strand
TAAAACCTCCTGCAAATGACAAGCTGAAAAGTGCCTTTTCCTCTCCCATCCCCGAAGGTGAGTCCTTGCACTAGTTGGCAGGAGTGGTGGTGGTGGTGATTATTATTATTTGGAGTCAGAATCCTGCTCTGTGGCCAGGGCAGAGCACAAGAGTTCACTCACAGCCACTGCAGACTCTACCTGCCATCTCAGGCAATCCTCCCAATCGGCCCCCCAAGTGACTGAAACCACCGGCATGCGCAGGCACACCCAACTAATCTGTGGATTTATTTTTGATGGCCAACACAAGGTCTCACACCATGTCCTGGGCTGTTATCAAACAGGCAGTCTCAGGCTGTCCACTCGCCTGAGCCTCTGAGGGCTGGGATTCCAGGCTAATCCCTTGAGCCCAGCCTGTGGTTGTGTTGGTAGTGGTGGTTGGTATTAATATTCTGAGTTGGAGTCCCACTCTGTTGGCCAGGACTTAGTGCAGGGGCCAACTTCGGCCACCGCATCCTCTACCGGCTGGCCTCCGGCATTCTTCCCACCACAGCATACCAAGTGACTGGAATGACAGGTGAGCACCAGAACGCTCGGCTCATATTTTTGGCTTCTTGTAGAGATGATGTCTCTCCAAGGTGCTGGGGCTGTTCTTGAACCCAGGGGCTCAGGCCAACCTCTTGCCTCCGCCTCCCAGGCACCAAGATGACAGGTGTGAGCCCCTATCTGGTCTCCACACCCCTCTTGGGCCCCACCGCTAAACCCACTACATCCTGTTGGGAGTCAGCCTTGGAGGTCCACCTGATTGACAGGGTCCTGGTGGGCCAAAGACTCCGGGCCACAGGGCGAGCCCGGGAAGCTGAGGCACTTCTGTCTTCCACCTTTGCTGTTTGGTACTGCTGAAGAATTCTGTGCAATCATGGAAGAAGAAAATGGCATGTTTATGTGAAGTACTCACAGCTAACCTGGATATATCATGGTTCACTTTTTCATTTCCCACTATGCCGTTTGGCGTTTTCTAACATATGCAAGGGTTAAACTCTGAAGCACATTAAGAATGTTTTCTTTCACTTGGTTATAAGTTACTAGATATTGCTTGAGTAAAAAATGATATAAATATATTCACTTCTTATTTGATTTAGAATTATGTAGTTTAGTGTTTAGACATAAGGTTTTTAGAAACTCAAGTTTATAGTAAGTTTATTATGAATTCATTATAAGTTCTAACACTTATCTAGGAGTGATGTAGGTGATTTATAACACTGTTTTCACAGACTTAGGTTAAAGATTAATCGTTAAGGTTTTTACTTATTCTGTAGTTAAGATTTTTAATAATTGTTTATAGAGTGGGTTTTCACTGAATTTATAATATGTTAATTAGATACTTTTATGATAAATTAACATACAGAAAGCAACTAAATACAGAAAGCAAACTTGGGGGTCTGGGAAACATCACTAAAAGCTTCTTTTGAGTTTTCTTTAGAAATAAACACTGAAGGATAAGAGAAACGTAACGAAGACACCTGGACAAGAGGGGCTGGAACCCTGCAAGTGGCCCCCAACGTGGGAGCTTGAAGGTAATCTTTTCTCTTTCTTTTTGGGATGGATAGGAACTCACCTGGGGCGCCATGGGCCCCCCTGTAGAGATAAGCAGGGAAAGGATAGGTGAGAAAGGCTAGGGCCGTGATAAAATCATGGGCCACAGAGAGTCTAAAAAAAGAAAACTGTTCATCAGTATTCTAATAGATACATTATCAAAAAGAGGGATTAAAGTTTCCTCTACACTATTGTCTTGTTTTCTTCATTTTGTACAAGCACAGTGCCCATGGTTCCCTGAAGAACGCACCATTAATTTAACAACATGGACAAAGATTGGGGAGGAATTAAAGCTATATTATATGCTCCATAGTCCTGAGTCAGTGCCTGTAAATTCTTTGCATTGTGGAATATAATTAGAGATGTCTTAAGTCCACAACAAGAGGTTAATAAAATGCCCATTAAAGTAAAAGTGGAACCAGGTGAAAGAACTCCCTTTTTAACCCCTATTCATTCCCAGGCAATGTTAGTCACTGCTCCTGTTGATGATGATCCTCCAGCTCCTGAGGATAAGGAAAACTTAGAAGAAGAAGCAGCTAGGTATTATGAAGAAAAATATCAGATAATTTAAACTTGCCCCCCGGAGCCAAAAGACCTAGCAGCGCCAGAGGGGGAGGCATTGTGATTTGTGACCATCTTGATTTGAGAGAAAAAAATTGTTTTTCTATACTAATTCTTGTTATATAAAAGGGCTGTTTCCTCATATTGAAACGGCCACCATTCCTGTTAATAAGATAACTATTCTTGATTTACTTGTTCAATTACAGCTATTAATAATTGTTAGAAACTAACCGGTTTTTATAGATCATATTAAATCTCATTCAGGACTCCCTGAACTTCTAAGTCAAGGTAATCAATTAACAAATGTGTTGACAAAATTAGCCATGTGTCTCTCCCTTGAAGATTTTTTTTTTTAGTTGGAGTCTCACTTGGTCACCCAGACTGGAGTGCAGTGACCGCTTCTGGCCACAACAGCCTCGACCTGCTGGGCTCTGGCGATCCTTCCTCCTCAGGCTTCCGAGTAGCCAGAATTACAGGCATGTGCTACCACGCCCAGCTGATTTTGTGATTTATTGTAGAGATGAGGTCTCGTTGAATATTCTTTAGTCTCTTATGCTCAGCAATCCCATAAAATTCACCACCAAAACGCTGCAGCTTTAAGATACCAGTTTCAGCCAGGCTCAGTGGCTCAGCCTGTAATCCCATGCCTTTGGGAGGCTGAGGTGAGTGGATTGCCTGAGCCCATGGGTTCGAGACCCGCCTGGGCAGCGAGACCTCATCTCTACAATAAATCAAAAAGTCAGCCGGGCGTGGTAGCGCATTACTGTAATTCCGGCTACTCGGAAGGCTGAGGTGGAAGGATCGCCGGAGCCCAGCAGGCCGAGGTTGTGGTGGCCGGGAGCGGCCACTGCACTCCAGTCTGGGAGACAGAGTGAGACTCCAACTCAAAAAACAAAGATACCAGTTTCACATTCCAAGGGAGACAGCTGATTAACCCTCCCCCTCTGAGATTTTGCTTTTCACAATTGAGTTTTGCAAAACAATTTAAAACTGATAATGCTCCTGCTTATACATCCAAGGCTTTTCAATGTTTTTATGTCCAATTTGGCATTTCTCATTCCAAAAAAATTCTTTATAATCCTTAGGGTCAAGTTATAGTCAAAAGAGCCCATCAAACACTAAAGAATCAAATAGTTAAACTGCAGGAAGGGGAGTTTAAGTATAGCTCTTCCCATCATATTGTAAATCATGCCATCAGAAAATTTAAGGCAGCAATAGATTTGGTGCAACTACAACTAGTAGCCGGCCACATTAAACCTTCCACTAGCCCATGGAAAACCCCTATATTTGTTATTAAGAATATATCAGGTAAATGAAAACTTTTACAAAATTTAAGGGCCGTTAATGCTACTATGAAAACTATGAGAACACTCAGCCTAGAAAAAGCCATCAGGTTCCAGAAATTCCTGGCATTACTGTTTATGGCCTTGTTAGTTATTTGTTTGTTTTAAATTCTCCTTTAGAATATTAGGGTCAGAGCAAATTCTGTGTTTTCAAAAAATTTAAACAAATAAAGAAGGTTTTCACCCCCTTTGTCCCCTCCTGTTCCTCCTACAACTCCGATTCCTGCTTTCCCTCTAACTCAAAGTCTGACTCAGCTGGTTTAACTACTCCTGTTTCTTGTAATCTGCTCTGTCAGTTTCTCTTCCTTCTTGTTCGCCACCTTTATCTGGGAAGGAAGGGCTGGCGTCTACGGCCATGGCGCCTAATGCTGACCCTCAATCTTTCTCTTGTACCTTTGGAGAAGGGGCGGGTGCCAAAGGCCATGGCATCTGACCCCAGCCTTCAGTCTTTCTCTTGTACCTTCGGAGAAGGGGTGGGTGCCAAAGGCCACAGCACCTGACCCCAGCCTCCAGTCTTTCTCTTTTGTCTTTGGAGGAGTGAGTGCCAAGGGCCATGGCACCTAACTCCAGCCTCTAGACTTCTCACCCACCCTTTTCCCCACTGCTTAATAACCTCCTGGTGGCAACCCTACTAGCTGCAACAAGTCACCACCCCTCATGTGTACTTGGAAAGCCCATTCAAGTTTCCACATGGCTTAATAGGTCTCTTCTCAAGGGGGTGGCTGGGACATAAGGAAGATAAAATTCTTATTTGTTGTTTTCTTATGATAAATTTATCTCAAGTTATATCTAAACTGAGACTATATCAACCTTTTTTCCAGACAAAAGTATAGGAATCATATAAATTAATCCTGTTAACTAACCATAGGCTACTAAGACAAATAAAAAAGGTTTTTCAAAAACCAGATAAAAATTCAATAATGTTTCTAAGTCGTCTCTCTGAGACATTGCAGTAGTTTATTAATATCAATTTAAATTCTCTGGAAGGATAAGCTCTTTTGGCTGTGTATTTGTTCTCCCAGTCGGCACCAGACATTAGGTACAAACTCCTAAAAAGAAGGAATAGCTCACAAACCCTATAACTAAAGCTATTGAACACAGCCCTTATAGTCTTTAACGGCAGGAAGGTGAAAAAAATGCAGGACCACAAACATAAACGGGAAGCGTTTCAACTTTTGTCTACCACTTTAGGAAGAGCTACATGCCCAACTCTACTTGAATTTCCCGGTCCAATCTTTCCTTCATCCCTTTCGGTTGTGGGGTGCAGGACATTATATCCAGGCCCCTCACTGTGCTGTTGCTTCCATGTGTTCTGGTATATAAAATGTTTCAACACTTCTTCCTTTTTATGCCAACGTGTCCATTATTGGAAAGGGACATTATATACAAAATTAAAACTCATATTATTCTTTGCCCTCACCATTATGCTTTTTGGGTGCCTTTTGTTTAACTTTGGAATTCCCTAATTGTTCTACATGGAATCCTATCTAAGCCTTGCCATTGCATACAAACTTATTGCTTTAGTTATAGCTCGGGGGTCAAGAAAAGTATAAAAAAGGTGTCTGGTATAAGGTATGTTTTTAGTAAGAAAGGATAAAGGAAATAGAAATAATTGTATAGGAAAAAGTCTTGTGTGGTACATTTGTGTTCTGTGGTGAATGGTTGGCTGTTTGGGAAAAAAAGAAAGGGAAAGGAAGAGAAAAGGGTATAAAACAAAAATAGAAGGTTCAAGCATAAAAAATGGCTTAAGTATGTCAAACATGGTATGTAAAAGCCAGGAAGCTTTTTGGCCATAGGCCTGTATTAATTGTAGTACCTTACACTGCTCCTCAAATAACTTGGCTTTGTAGACCGTGCCCTGTGTGACAGTTAGTTGTAGCCCACTTTACTGGGCAAGTGGACTCCCACTATCCTCCTTCTTCACTTCTTACTTTTGCAAAAAATCATTTTTTAATCTTTCTTCAGGTTACCAGTGCTCAACATCTACAAAATGCTAACTTGGTTTTTACATATGGCTCCTCTTCTGAAAGAGTGGCTACTGTTATTAGTGGTGTTACTTCTTGTTTTCAAACAGATTATAATTCCACTCAATGAGTTAAGCTGTTTGCAGCTTGTCAGGTATTTACAAAAAATTTTTTTGATCGCGACACTAACATTACATTACAGGTGTACTGTGTCATTTAAAAACTGCTAGTCTTCATGTTGTCTTTTCCTTCTCCCCCACTAACATAATTGTTCTTTTATAAACCATTCAACTACATATTTGTGGTAGTTTGAAATCTGTTTATGCTACTCATTATTTATGCTCATTCTGACCTTCCTTGGTCCATTATCTAAAGGCAATGCTCTTACTAATGAGGCTATGTAATTTTTTGCTTTCCCTTTACTAGCAGCTACGGCTTCCCATGCCTTTCATCATCAGAATGCCCAAAGTTTACTTCACCTATTTGGGCTCCTAAAAGCAGAAACAAAACCGTCTAAACTCAGCTGACAACAAGGAAAAAGAAACTCTCATTCCTCAACTAAAACGTCTTGCTCTTGAGAGGCTGCTGCTTCTACGAGAGTCTACAAACCACCAACTTGTGGACAGCTGAAAGTGCTGATGCATGATGCAGTGGACTTGGTTCAGTCTCAAATTACTTCTCTTACTCTCTCTACTGTTTTTATTGCTATACTGGCTATTATAGCAAGCCAGGTGGGTTGTATTTATTCAAAAAAACTTATTGTGCTTATATCCCAAACCCTCCAGTGTTACAGCCTGTTACATGGGATACTAAGATTATTACTGTTTTTACTAATCTTTCCTCTTTATTAAAAGGCCTCACTCTTTTTTCATCACAGGTAAAAAGTGTAATTAATCATAATTCTTCTTTTTCAGATTGTTCTAGTTCTCCTCCAATATGTTTTAGTTTACCTAAAAATTCAGACTACTTGCATACATTGTAAATTAACTAATTGTCTTACTTTTTCTAATTCATATAGAGAATTTATGATTCTTAAACAGCCTTTTTATTTAATGATTCCTGTAAAATTTCCATCCCTTTGGTATGATGAATATAGTTTAAGAACATTGTATGAGGTTAACTCACTGTTGTCACGACCAAAAAGATTTATAGCAAATTTAATTTTAGGTATTACAGCTTTGATAGCCATTGCTGCTTCCGTTTCAGTTTCAGCCATAATTTTAGCTAAAGAAGTCCATACTGCTTCATTTACAGATCAGTTATCTAAGAATGTCTCATTATCTTTAGCTGCTCAAGAAATTATTGACCAAAAGATAACAAGTAAAGTTAATGCATTAGAAAAGGCTGTTTTGATTATAGGACAAGAACTTGTAATCTTGAAAATTAAATTGGCCTTGTGATGTCATTCAGAGTTTAAATGGATTTGTGTCACACCTCTCCAAGTGAACAAATCTATTCATACCTGGGATAGGATTAAAAATCATATCTCTGGAATTTGGGACCATTCCGATATAAGCTTGGATCTTTCCAAACTTCATCAGGAAGTACAAGATATTAGTTTGGCTGAAAAACAATTTGAGTTCACCCAAATGACTCAGTAAATCTTTAACAATTTTTCTTTATTTGTCAACAAAAAATCATTATTGTCTATATTAATCAATGTGGGGATTTGTGGAGGAATAATTTTGTTACCATTATGCTTACTTCCAGTAATCTTCAAATCATTGAAAAATAATATCTCTCAACGAAGCACAGAATTTCATGGCTTCGTATTAAAAAACAAAAAAGGGGGAGATGTTGGGATCCAGCCTTGGAGGGCAACCTGATTGATAGGGTCCTGGTAGGCTGAAGACCCTGGGTCACAGGGCAAGCCTGGGAAGCTGAGGCCCTCTGTCTTCCACCTTTGCTGTTTGGTACTGCCAAAGAATTCTGTGCAGTCGTGGAAGAAGAAAATGGCATGTTTATGTGAAGTAGTCACAGGTAACCTGGAAATGTCATGGTTCATTTTTCCATTTCCCACTATGCCGTTTGGCCTTTTCTAACATATGCAGTGGTTAAACTTTGAAGTACATCAAGAATGCTTTCTTTCACTTGGTTATAAGTTACTAGATATTGCTTGAGTAAAAAATGATATAAATATATTCACTCATTTGATTTAGAATTATGTAGTTTAGTGTTTAGACATAAGGATTTTAGAAGCACAAGTTTATAGCAAGTTCATTATGAATTCATGATAAGTTCTAACACTTATCTAGGAGTTATGTAGGTGATTTATAACACTGTTTTCACAGACTTAGGTTAAAGATTAATCGTTAAGATTTTTACTTAATTCTATAGTTAAGATTTATATATAGTAAACGTTTATAGAGTGGGTTTTCACTGAATTCATATGTTAATTAGATACTTTTATGATAAATTAACATACAAAATTAACTAAATACAGAAAGCAACCTCAGGGGCCTGGGAAACATCACTAAAAGCTTCGTTGAGTTTTCCTTAGAAATAAACTCTGCAGGATAAGAGAAAAGTAACGAAGACATCTGGACAAAAGAGGCAATTACAAAGCCTGAAGGTCATAGAAGCCCCTGAAGGAAAACTACTGCTACATGAAGAAATGTGCACTTGGAAATTTTCTTGAGACATTTCAAGGGCTGTAATTCGGAACTTTGGGCTAAAACTATCATTTTTGGCTTCATGATAAAGACTCATTAACTAAAAGCAGATAGTGTT
>NW_007257769.1:0-1473 GCF_000164805.1 Carlito syrichta | reverse complement strand
TCCAACCATCCTCTAGCCTTGACCTTCCCAGAGCCCTGGGATCCCAGGCATGGGAACGCACATTAGATATTCTGGTTCATTTTTGATTAAGGATCGAGGCTGGGCTCTGGGGCTCAGTCTCGTCATCCCAGTGCTTTGTGAGTCTGAGGCCAGCAGCCAACCTGAGCCCATGGGACAAGACGCTCCCAGGTACCTTGGTGAGGCCTCGTCTTTACCATTTATCCCAAATGAGCCGGGTGTGGTGGGGTGCACCTGTCGTTCCCACTCTGAGGAAGGATGGGAAAAGGCTTGCCAGAGCCCAGTGTGCTGAGGCTGTGGTGGCTGGGTGTGAGCCTCCACCCTCCAGCCTGGCCTATGGAGTGAGACTCTGACTCAAAGAAAAACAGGAATAAAGGGAAAAAATCAAGAGCATCCATTTGTGTATGGAGTTGGGATCAACATGAACAGACAGAGATCCTTTGTAAAGGAGGCCTTGGGCCCTGAATTCCTGAAACATGGTGGATCGGCAGCCAATCAGGCTGTGGCTTTGGGAGACTGAGGAGAGGGACCACTGGAGTTTGGGATTTCTAGATCAACCTGGGTCACGTGGCGAGACCTTGTCACTCCACATAATGCAAACACTGGAGTCACGCATGGCAGTCGCCCACAGTCTTGGCTACATGGGATGCAGCGGCACCCATCCAGGGGCATTTCTTTGCAACAGAATGTAGGTGTCCAGGATGGGCACCATGGCACACAACCATCAGTCCTGCGCCCTGGGAGGCTGAAGTGGGAGGCTGCCTGAGCCCAGGGGTTGGAGACCAGCCCAGGCGATGTGGCCAGATCTTGTCTCGGATAGAGGTCCCCAAAATTGGGTCATGCATGGTGGCCCCTGGAGTCCTGATTGCTCAAGGATGGAGGTGGGAGGGTCTCCTGTGCCCCACAGGTTGAGGTCCAAGGAGCTATGTTGTGATGCCCTACCCCAGCCCATCTGACAGATACTCAGCACCAAACAGACGGCTCCCACATGCATCAAGATGGGTGTTCATGGCTCCCCAGGGAGAGGTCTGCATGCATGGGGAAAAATGAAGTGATCAGGAGAGAAATGGGCCCTCCTCCTGCCCGAAGGTGGCAGACATGGCGTCTGGACTCTGGGCTGGCCGAGGCATTGCCAGAGTGCCTTGATCGCACTGTGCCTGATGGCCACCCTGGCTCTAGGCCACCTGTTCCGACTCATATACGTCATTGCTGTGGGGCCCAAGTATGGAGTGTTGAGGCAGGCTTTCTGGGACACCTAGTCATATGCTCTGGACAGACATTCCTGGGGGCCCCTTTGACACCTACCTCAAACAACAGACCAGAAAGTGACTTTTCCTCTTCATCCCTGAGACTGACACCTCGTACTGTGTGGCAGGGGTGGTGGTGGTGATTATTATTATTTGGAGTCAGAATACCACTCTGTCAGCCAGGTTGAAGCACAGGGGCATACTCAGG
>NW_007257768.1:0-6994 GCF_000164805.1 Carlito syrichta | reverse complement strand
CAAGATGGAAAGATGGCCAAAGCCCAGGAGCTCGAGACCAATCTGGACACCATAATAAGACTCAACACCAATCAAACTCAGAAAACCTTGGGTGAGGGCAGTCCTCGGCAGGAAGATTGCCTCTGGCCCAGAGTTCAAGAAGAGGCAGGAAGACCAGGATGTCAACCAAATGAAAAACTGTGAGTGCAGTAGTTTTGGAGGCCCAGGTTCAGAGGATGGCCAGAGTCAGGTGGTTTGAGAGTAGCCTGTTCAACCTAGTGAGGAAAGAAATGAAAGAAACAAAGAAAAAAAAGAAGGAAATCCATTCTCCTGCAAATCTTCTGCCCTCAGTCCTTCCTCGCATGACTCCCCCTACATTTGAGGGTCCTCCAAGATTGACACCTTCCAGTCCCAACACCCCCAATGACTGACCCTGCTTTTGTGCGGGAATTTTCAAGCAGCCATGGCCGTGTTTCTGCCAGCACTCCTCTCCGTGGTGAGAAATGTCCCCCAAGCAGGCCAACCCCTCTGATTCGGCAACGACGACCTTCCGCCAAGAAAGGCCAGGTAAACATTCATTACCCAGGGACATTTATTCCCTCACAATCCCATTTTTCCTGTCTCTAAAGCCAGCCACTCTGTGAACACACCACACAAAGATGAGAATCTGTGTACGATTCTGATGTTTCTGGAGACAGGGTCTGGCTGTGTGGCCTATGCTGGGACCCAGGGACATGACGACAGATCACCACAAGCCTCAAAATCGCCAGTTTGGTGAAACTCCTGACCTAGCCTCTGGAGTGGCCAGGACGATGGGCACCTCGACCCAGACCCCCTTTTTGGAGGAATCGGGAGAAGGGGGTCTCCCTGCATGACCCGGACTGGCCTTGGGTCTCTGGGCTGAAGTCATCCTCCCTCCTCAGCCTCCCAGAGCACTGGGATTTCAGTCATCGGTCACTGCATCAGGCTTCCTGGTGTTTTTTCGATGAAGGATCAAGGTGGGGCTCACAATCTGCCTCCTCATCCCAGCACTTTGGGATGCTGAGGTCAGTGTCCGGTCAACCTCATGGGTGGAGACCCACCAGGGCACCTCAACAAGACCTCGTCTCTCTCTCCATCCCAAATGAACCGGGTGTGGCTGCTCACACACGTCATTTTGGGTCTTGGGAAGGCCAGGTAAGGCTCACTGGAAACAGTTGGGCTGAGACTGCGGTGGCCTGGAGCGATTCACCACTCTTCAGCCTTGGCGATGGAGTGAGACTCCGAGTCAAAGGAAAAAAGGAAGAAAGAAAATTAAGAAGAGCATCCATTTGTGTTTGCAGCTGGGATCACTGTGAACAGACACAGATCATTTGGGAAAGAGCCCCAGTCTTTGGTCTAGAGTTTCCAAAGACGGTGGATCGGCAGACCATTGGGCTGTGGTTTTGGGAGGCCAAGGTGGGAAACCACTGGAACCCAGGAGTTCGAGACCAGGAGACCAGGAGTCCAGGAGTTCGAGACCACCTGTGGTGGCTCCACTGTCCCGGCAACATGGGTTGTGGTGGCCTCCATTCTGGGGCATTTCTTTGCATCACCCTGCTGACAGAATGTGTGAGTCCAGGCCAGGCACTGTGGCACATGGCTGTCAACCCCGTGCCCTAGGAGGCCAAGGCGGGAGGCTGCCTGAGCCCAGAGGTCGGAGAACAGCCCGGGCAATGTGCCAGGACCTCATCTCATCGAGAGGTCCCCAAAATCAAGTCAAGTGTGGTGGCCACTGGAGTACCGGCTGCTAGGACCCCGAGGTGGGAGTGTCACCTGAGCCACACAAGTCAAGACCCCAGAAGCCACGAATGTGCCGCTGTGCCCCAGCCCAACCAAAGGAGACTCTGGCATGGAAAAGACACCTCCCTAGTGAGTCACGACAGGTGTCCTTGGCAACCCAAGTGAAGGTCCAGGTTGGAAGGGGAACAATGGAGCAATCAGGAGAGGAAAGAACTCTCCCTTGCCCCGAAGGTGGCAGGCAGGGTGAAAGGAACCTGGGCTGAGTGCGGCATTGCTAAACCGACTTTATCATTCTGTGCCCAATGTTTACCCTAGCTCAAGACCGTCTGTTCTGTGAGCTCACATATGTCTTTGCTGTGGGGCAAGAGTGTGGAGGGTTGAGGCAGGTCTTCTGGAACACGTGGCCAAAGGTGCATGTTGGACGTGCCCGGTGGCCACCTTTGAAACATCCTGCAAATGACAGGCCGGAAAGAGCCTTTTCCTCTGCCATTCCTGAGGGTGACTCCTCATGCTGGGTGGTTGGGCTGGTGGCGCTGGTGGTGGTGGTGATTATTATTATTTGGATTCAGAATCCTGCTCAGCCACCAAGCCTGGGGTGCAGGGGCATGCTCAAGGCCACTGTGGACTCCACTTGCCGGTCTCAGGTGATACTCCAGTTGGCTGGAACCACAGGCAATCCTCGAATTGATTGGTACCTCAGTCAATCCTTCGATTAGCTGGAACCACAGGCCTCCACCACCAGGCCCAGCTAATCTTTGAATTTGTTTTTGATGGCCGAGACATGGTCTCACCCCATGCCACGGGCTGGTGTCTAACACACAGGGTCAGACCATCCATCTCCTGGGGCTTGAAGGACTGGATTGCCAGGCTGAGCCCCTGAACCTTGCCTGTGGTTGTGGTGGTAGTTGTGATGGATATTAATATTCTGATTTAGAGTTCCACTGCGTCACCCAGTCTGTAGCACAGGGACATGCTATCGTCCATTGCTGGGCTCCGGCAATCCTCCTGCCATGGCCTCCTGAGTGCCTGAAATGACAGGCGTGTGCCACCATCCTCAGCCCTTTTTTTGGCTTCTTGTAGAGACGAGGTCTCACCAAGGTGCCTGGGCTGGTCTCAAACAGGGGGGCTCAGGCCATCCTCTTGCCTCAGCCTCCCAGAGTTCCAGGATGATGCGTGAGCTCATGCCCTCAGTCTCCACACCCCTTTTGGGGCCCCACCATAAAGCCCACCCCCTACCGACGATGTGGGATCCCAGAGAGGGCAGCCAGAGTCGCCTGCAGAACCCTCCCCTTGGGGAGCATCTGGCACAGGGGAGTGTCTAACCCTCCACCTGCCTTGTTACCCAGGAGGGACCCACTTGCTTCTCCCAGGGGCCACCTTGGGGAAAGGGAGGGCATGACCCTCAAACTTTTGGGGGGGCAGGGTTGGCTGGGTGACTCACGTTTATCTCCTCGGCACTCAGGGAGGCTGAGATGGGAAGATGGCCAGAGTCTGGGAGATCAAGACGAGGCTGGATACCATAGCAGGCCCATAGCTTGTCCCCAAGCAAAACCAATAAAACCTTGGATGAAGGCAGACCGCTGGAGAATTGCTTCCAACTCAGAGATCAAAACCAGGCAGGAAGACCAGGACATCGACCAAACAGAAAGCATGTGATTGCAGCAGTTTGGGAGGCCCAGGCTGAGAGCATGCTCAGTCGGGAGGTATGAGAGAAACCTGGTCAACCTCGTGAGGAAAGAAGAGAAAGAAAGAAAGAAAGAAAGAAAGAAAGAAAGAAAGAAAGAAAGAAAGGCCAATCTCCTGCAAATCTTCTGCCCTCAATCCTTCCCCCTCACATCCCCCACATATGAGGGTGCCCCAAGCTTGGGACCTTCCAGCCCCTAGCCCCCCAAAGGCTGTCCCGCTTTGGTTCGAGAGTTCCCAAGGCTCCCTGGCTGGGTACATGCCCACTGTCTTCTCTGAGGTGAGAAATGTTCCCCAGAGAGACCGACCCTCTCACTCTGCAATGAGGAGCATCACCAAGGAAGACTTGGGACACATCCCTCACCTGGAGACATTTCTTCCTCTCCAATCCCATTTTTCCTGGCTCTAAAGTCAGTCGACCTGTGAACACACCAAGCGCAGATGAGAATCTGTGTACGATTCTGAAGATTTTGGAGACAGGGTATGGTTATGAGTCCCAAGCTGGGGACCAGGGATATGGTTGTCGCTCAAGGCCAGCCTCAAAATCATGGGCTCTGGCGATCCTCACACCTCAGCCTCTGGAGTGGCTGGAACAATGGGCACCTCGACCCCAGAAAACCTGTTTGAATGGTTGTGGAGACGGGGTCTCCCTGGGTCGTCTGAGCAGGGCTTGGGCCCCTGGGGTTCAGTCATCTTCCTGCTTTGGGCTCACAGAGTGCTGTGATTCCAGGTGTGAGCTGCCGTGACAGGATTTCTTGTTCATTTTTCTATGAAGGACTGAGCGTTGGTCGGGAGCTCAGCCTCGTCATCAGAGCACATTGGGAAGACGAGGCCACTGGCCAGCTTGAACCCGTGGGTGGAGTCCCACCCAGGCACCTCCGTGAGACCTTGTCTTAAATCTTCAACCCAAATGAGCAGGTTGTGGTCGTGCCCACCTGTCTTTTGGGTCCTGGTAAGACTGGGGAAAGGCTCGCTGGAGCCCGGTGGCCGAGTCTATAGTGGCCAGTAACAAGCCACCACTATTCAGAATGGGTGACAGAGTAAGACTCCGACTAATAGAAAAAAAGGGAAAAAGGAAAAAAAAAGAGCATCCACTTGTGTATGGAGTTGGTATCACTGTGAACACACAAAGATCATTTGGGAAGGAGGCACCAGTCTTGGGCCTAGAGTTCCCAAAAGATCGTTTATTGGCAATCAGGCTGTGGCTTTGAGAGGTCAAGGCAGGAGACTGCTGGAGCCTGAAAATTCAGACCAGCCTGGGACATGTAGCGAGATCTCATCAAACTCATAAATGTAAACACTGGAGTTGTGCATGGTGACACTGATGGTCCCAGATACACTCCTGTGTGGTTGCCTTCATCCCGGGGCATTCCATAGCATCAACCATGGCCACAGAATGTGCGAGTCCTGGCCAGGCACTGTGGCTCATTACCATCAGCCCCGTGCCCTGGGAGGCTGAGGTGGGAGGCTGCCTGAGCTTAGGTGTCAAAGACCAGCCCTGGCAATGTGGCCAGACCTCGTCTCAGCAAGAGGTACCCAAAACCAAGTCAGATGTGGTGACCCCCGGAGTCCCAGCTGCTCGGGGTCTGAGGTGGGAGGACCATCTGAGTTACACAGGGTGAGGACCTGGGTACCACGATCATGCCGCCATGCCCCAGCTTGGCTGATGGAGACTTTGGCAATCAAAAAGAGGCCACCACGCCGGGCTCGGTGGCTCAGCCTGTAATCCCGCGCCTTTGGGAGGCTGAGGTGAGTGAATTGCCTGAGCCCGCGGGTTCGAGTCCCGCCTGGGTAGCGAGACCTCATCTCTACAATAAATCAAAAAAATCAGCTGGGCGTGGTGGCGCATGCCTGTAATTCCGGCTACTCGGAAGGCTGAGGCAGAAGGATCGCCGGAGCCCAGCAGGCCGAGGCTGCGGTGACCGGGAGCGGCCACTGCACTCCAGTCTGGGCGACAGAGTGAGACTCCAACTCAAAAAAAAAAAAAAAAAAGAGGCCACCCACAGGCATCACGACAGGTGTCCACGGCTCCCCAGGTAAAGGTATGTGTGGGTGGAGGACGATGGAGTGATCAGGAGAGGAAGGGGCTCTCCCCCCACTCGAAGGTGACAGACAGGATGACTGGAACATGGCTGTCCCAGGCATTGCCAGACTGCCTTTTCTCGCTCTGTGCCTGACATACACCCTAGTTCGGGGCCGTCTGTTCCGTATGCTCACACACTTATTTGCAATGGGGCACAAGTGTGGAGGGTGGAGGCAGGACTTCTGGGGCACGTAGTCAAAAGTGCAGGATGGATGTGCCCAGTGGCTACCTTTGAAATCTCCCAAGAATGACAGGTCAGAAAATGCCTTTTCCTTTCCTATCCTTGAGCGTGACTATTCACACTGGGTGTCAGGGGTGGTGGTGATGGTGATTTTTATTATTTGGTCTGGGAATCCTGCTTGTTTGCCCAGACTGGAGCACAGAGTCATGCTTATGGCCACCACAGACTCCACCTGCTGGTCTAAGGCAATTCTCTGGCCTTAGTCCCCCAAGTGGTTGGAACCACAGGGCTGCACCAGCACACCCAGAAAGTCTTTGGATTTATTATTGATGGCCAAGACAAGGTCTCTCCCCATGTCCCAGGCTGGTTTTCAACCTGCAGGCATAGGCCATCCACTCGCCTGGGCCTCCAAAGGACCAGGAGGTGAGGCTGAGACGCTGAGCCTGGTCTGTGATTGTGATGGTGGATGGTATTATTATTATGAGTCAGAGTTCTGCTCTGTTGCCAAGATCAGAGCACAGAGGCCCACTCTCAGCCACTGCAGTCTCCACTGTCTGGGATCCAGCAGTTCTCCTGGCGTGGCCCTCACGAGTGGTCAAAATGACAGGTTTGCTCCACCATGCTCGGCTCTCTTTTTTGGCTTCTTGGGGAGACGAGGTCTTGCCAAGGTGGCTGGGCAGATCTCGAACCCAGGGGCTCAGGCCATCCTCTCTCCTCAGCCTCCCAGAGAACTGGGATGAAAGGCATGAGCCCATGCACCCAGCCTCCACAACCCTCTTGGGGTCCCAACACTAGCACTGCTCCCTTGCAAAGTCCTGGGACCCCAGAGAGGTTGACTGAAGTCACCCGCCAAGCCCTCACTGGTATGTGTGAATGGCACAGCCACTTCTCTCCACCAGTCACCCACCGTTTAGCCCACCTTGTTCCCCAGGTTGGACCCACTTGCTCCTCCTAGGAAGAGCCTCGGGGAAATGTAGGATGTCTCTCAAACATGTGGGGGGTGGGGACTGCCAAGCAACTCTGGCATGTCTCCTCAGCACTCGGGGTGGCTAAGATGGGAAGATGGCCAGAGCTAGGGAGCTCAAGACCAGGCTGGACACTATAGCAAAACCCAGCCTCAACCCCAAGCAAAACCCAGAAAACCATTGGTGAGGGCAGGCCACAGCAGAAGGATCATCTCCGGCCCAGAGTTCAAGACCAGGCAAGAAGACCAGGATGATGCTCAAATGGAAAGCCTGTGATCACAACACTTTTGGAGGCCCGGACTGAGAGGATGGCCCGAGTCAGGCAGTTTCAGAGCAGCCTGG
>NW_007257767.1:13661-14509 GCF_000164805.1 Carlito syrichta | reverse complement strand
ATAAGTTTTTTAAAAAAAGAATGGGAACCTGTGCATTATTAGAGGGATAGTTCAGTAATCTAGGCAGGGAATGATGAAAACTTGAACTAACATGAAAATGGAGGAATGTGGTTAGAAGTAGCCAGGTTCTAGATTCAATATGAAAGTAGAGCAAATGGAATTTGCTGATGTTCTTGGTATGCAGTTGGGAGGATAGACAAGAGTCAAATTACTTCAATGGTTTCTGCCCTGAGCTACTGGAAAAATGGCGTTGCCATTAACTGAGATGAAACCTGTGCATGGACTAGTTTTTGTGTGTGTGAGATGGGGAGGAGGTCAGATTGGAGATTCAGTTTTGTTCTTGTTTAGAAAAGTAGGTACAAAGAGAAATAAAAATGGAAGGAAAAGATACAACTTCCTGACCAGAGCCTGTCTCTAGATTTTTCACCTGCTTAGCAGGATTCTTCCACCTCTAATAGTGGCCAAGTGCTTGCCTACCCACAAACCACTCTAGGCTGTTTTAACTCTCACTCAAGACATGGAAGAAGCAAGTGTAGGCATAAAGTGCTGTGGTAGACAGAGGGACTCAGAAAGCCTTGTCTGACTCAGAGTCTTAACTTGTTTCAGGCAAATGATGCTCTGCTTTGGGAAACTGAAAGCTTCAGGACTTCTCCATTTAAAATACATCAAAAGACTGAGGTGGACTTGAAAAAGATGGAGGCAACAGTGTACTTTCTGAATTCCCTGAAATCCTCTCATGGAAATAGCTAAAAAAAAAAAAAAAAAAAAAACCTGCGTGGCATTTCCACCAAACTAGAGGACAAAGTTCTTCTGAACCCCAGCACAGAGGGTGGGGCAAACCAATAGAC
>NW_007257767.1:11608-12420 GCF_000164805.1 Carlito syrichta | reverse complement strand
TCACATATTGTGATTCCCTTTATTTGAATTGGCAGAAAGGATTGAATTTGAGGGTTGTTTAGCCATGATCATGCTACTGTTTTCCGGTATTGGCAACCAAGTCAAACCCCAGCTGAAAAATAATAAATACGAGATTAAAAAAAAAAACAACAGAAAAGTGGATGAACATAATGAACTTAGGAGACTGGTGAGTACTTGAGGCCATAGGGAGGATGGAGTAGGGAATGACTGACTTCTAATTTGTGCTGGGGTTTCTTTTGGGGATGTTAAAAAATGTAATTGATCAGATAGTTGTGATAGTTGCACCAACTTGTGAATGTATTAAATGCCTCTGGCCGGGCTTGATGGCTCAGCCTGTAATCCTGCACCTTTGGGAGGCTGAGGTGAGTGGATTGCCTGAGCCCGCGGGTTCGAGACCCGTCTGGGCAGTGAGACCTCACCTCTACAATAAATAAAAAAATCAGCTGGGTGTGGTAGCGCGTGCCTGTAATTCTGGCTACTCGGAAGGCTGAGGCGGAAGGATCGCCAGAGCCCAGCAGGCGAGGCTGCGGTGGCCGGGAGCGGTCACTGCACTCCAGTCTGGCGACAGAGTAAGACTCCAACTCAAAAAAAAAAAAAAAGAAATGTGTCCTGAATCATATTTTCTAAACTATGTACCAGGCAGGCCATGAGACGTGACGCAATCCTTCATGAGAGATTTTTTTTTTAATATTTCTTATAGTCAACCCAGACTCCATTTCTGCCATCTTCAACTTTGTCCAAATGCTATCTTTTCAGCCCTAACCTCAGACTCTGCATCTAACTTCTGCCAT
>NW_007257767.1:4140-11588 GCF_000164805.1 Carlito syrichta | reverse complement strand
AGGATAAAAGTCAGGGGAGCAGTGTCAGGAAATCTTGAAAGTAAGCCACCGTGTTTTTCAATACTTTGTTAAAAAAAACAGACTGGGTGAAGTGGCTTAAGCCTGTAGTCCCAGAACTTTGAGAGGCTGAGTTAAGAGGATTGTCTGAGCCCACGGGTTCAAGAACAGCCTGGGCAACTTGGTGTGACTTCATCTCTACAATAAATCAATAAAAAAAATTAGCTGGGTGTGATAGCATGCACCTGTAGTCCTGGCTACTTGGAAGGCTGAGGTGGAAGGATTGCCTGAGGCCAGCAGGTGGACGCTGGGATGGCTGTGAGTGTGCCACTGCACTCCAGTCTGGGTGACAGAGTGAGACTCCAACTCAAAACAAACAAACAAAAACAGTCTAGGCAAGGTGCTAATGCCTGTAATCCCAGAACTTTGGGAGGTTGAGGGAAGAGGATCACTTAAGCCCAGAATTTTGAGACCAGCTTAGGCAACATAGAGGAACCTCATCTGAAAACAAACAAACAAACAAACAAACAAAAACACAGAGTCTAGTGTGGTCATGCGTACTTGTAGTCCCAGCTACTAGCGAGGCTGAGCCAAGAGGCTTGATTAAGTGCATGAATTTGAGGGTTGGTTAGCCATGATCATGCCACTGTTTTTCAGTATTGGCAACCAAGTCAAACCCCGACTCAAAAATAATAAATAAATATGAGATTAAAAAAAAAAAGAACAGAAGAGTGTATGAACATAATGGGTAATGTCTTAAAAAGCAAGAAAAAGAAAAATTTTTTAAATCAAAAGATTCTAGAGAAATGGTAATTATAAAAGGTAAAATGCCAGGAAAATTATGAATAAAGTAATGCAAATACATATAGGAATTTAATATGCTATAAAAACACATATCAAATTAGTGGTATTCAATAACTCATGAGACAGTCATGTTGAGGCATAAATAAATAATTTTTCTGGATTAGTTCTCAAAGTGGCAAAAGTAGGTGTCTCTAAGGGAGAAGGGAAGTGGGTGGCTTTGAAACTCTGGGAAAAGGGTGAATTTCCCCTTTTGTGTCTTTCCAGTGGTCTATCATGTAAATCCCAGCTCCCCTACTTTCTAGCTCTTAATCTTGGGTGAATTCTTGATACAGTCTCCCTTCTTATCTGTAAAATGGAAATGGGCCAGTTTAACCAGGTGATAACTGGCAGAGAATAAAACCTCAATAAATGTAACTTCTTAATGGAAACAATGTAAATGTCTAGCAACTGATGGACAGATAAGCAAATATGGTATATTAATATAATAGTCTACTATACAGTAATAAAAACAAAGGAAGCACTGACACTCGCTAGAACCTTCAAACCATTGTGCTAAGTAAAAAAAACAGATACCAAAGTCACATATTGTGATTCCATTTATTTGAATTGTCAGAAAGGATTGAATTTGAGGGTTGGTTAGCCATGATCATGCTACTGTTTTCCAGTATTGGCAACCAAGTCAAACCTCAACTCAAAAATAATAAATAAATACGAGATTAAAAAAAAAGAACAGAAGAGTGGATGAACATAATGAACTTGGGAGATTGGTGAGTGCTTGAGGCCAGAAGGAGGACAGAATAGGGAATGACTGACTGCTAATTTGTGCTGGGGTTTCTTTTGGGGATGTTAAAAAATGTAATTGATCAGATAGTTGTGATAGTTGCACCAACTCATGAATGTATTAAATGCCTCTGAATTGCATATGACATGTTGCGAGTGAATTGTTATGTAAATTATATGTAAAAAAATTTTAAAAAGTGATTACTGATTTTCCATGGTGATGATACACTACTTTATTTTCTCTTTCTCCACCTCCATTCCTTTCCTGCCCTCTCACCACTGGACCCAATCTTCTCTCCTTCAAGCTGTGCCTCGAGGCCACCCAAGGAGCACCTCAGGGCCCTTGGGCTCCAGAGTCCTGTGACTTTGTGGGTGACCCACCGCACACATGCACTCACCTCTCTCATTCTATGGGAATGGATGCTCCAAACCAAGTTTTCTCATGGGATTCAGTTGATGGCAAAAAGGTATGTGCTGGGTTCATGGAGGGAGACATGATGAGAGTCCCTCAACTTAATATTTAGTTAGGCCTTTCCAGAAGTCTGATCTTGTATACCGGTAACCTGCGGATGCTGTGTTGTGAAAGCCAAGTTGGCCTCTACAGGCACTTAAAAACACTAGGACTTCTGGAACCCCCCCCGTAGACCTCACTTTGAGGTCCCCTTCACATGTGATGTGACCCTAGCCCATTGATGAACCTTACCATTAAAGTGGCACAGTGACACTGGCATTGCATGTTGTAAATGTTAACTGAAGTAGTACTTCTTGGTGGCCTTGTTGTCATTATTGTTGCGCTGATGGTGATTTATATTTCATCTCCTATTGTGAGTAGGTCCCATACTATGGTGGTTTAACTGTCGATGCCCCAGGTTATAAGCTGCCCTAGGATTATTGTGCGCCCTTGCCACTTTCCTGGTAAGTTCTCCTATGTTTTGTATTCACCTTTCCTGGCTCTAATCATATATGGTTAAGGTAGCCCAAACCTACAAGAAATGTGTCCTGAATCATATTTTCTAAACTATGTACCAGGCAGGCCATGAGACAAGACACCATCCTCTATAAGAGACTTTTTTTTTATATTTCTTATAGTTAACCCAGACTCCATTTCTGCCATCTTCAACTTTGTCCAAATGTTATCTTTTCAGCCTTAACCTCAGACTCTGCATCTAACTTCTGCCATTATCCCCATTCCTGATTATTTTCATAAGCCCACAAAAATCTCTCTCCTTCGGGCCATTCTAGTTCTGGACCAAGCTCCTTTTTTTCTCCTCAATTCTTGTCTCCTTTTCCCTATATTTCTATCTAACTAGTTTTTTCTTTCTGCTGAAAACTTGGATGCCCACTTTTACAAAGATAAACCACAGTTAACACAGTCAAAACTCAAAAGATCTTTATTAATCATATACTGATCAATTCGATTATGTTCTTTTTTTTTTTTTTTAGCTCTGTTAGGTTTTAAAACATTTAACTGGAGAAATTTGTATCTGTCTGTGTATATATGGAAAACTAGCTAGTACCCAAAGTGATACCAACTATCTTAGCAGCTCTTACATTGTGTAGCCATAGTATTGAGCAAATTCCTTATCTTTTCCCTCTCAACAAAACACTGCACTTCCCCAAAGAGGTGTGTTTGGTGGCATTTTCATGCTCTTGTTCAGCTTGCCTCCTTATGGCCTCATGCTCTGGGTCTGCTCTTCTGTGATGGGTGTTGACTTTACTGGTTTAGGAACATTGGGTTACCTCCATGGGATTGGTTGATGGCTGAAGTCTTGTTGTAAATGTTGGTTTTAAGGCTTGAGTGGTGACTGGAACTTGGTCTCAGCAAGCTTATTGTGGGGAGAAGTACAAGATGTTGTTTTGTGGGGTGCAGGCCTAATTGTAGCAGAGTGAGGGGTAGGAGGCTGGGCCGAAGTTGTCAAGCTGAGTGGATTGCTTTGGAGGAAATTGGCTGAAGTGGACTGGCTGGACCCATTAAAGATGTGTTGGTAGGAGCTGGTTGGGATGGACTGATTGAAGTAGGTTAGCTGAGTTAGTAGAAAGAGACCTGGCAGAGTAAGGCATAGCAGCTTTATGTGCAGCCAGAGACTGTGGCCATTGAAGAGCAGGTCAAGCTTGAGGTTTATCCAGGGTTGGAAATGGCAAAACTATCAACGTGACCATTCCAGGTGATGGAAGCTCATACTGGAATGGAGATGGATACTCTTTTTCAGCACTGCCATTTGGATTTTGGGCTTTGACTTGCATTTTCTCAGGACCTTTACCCTCATGTGGATTACCCATTCCATGCAGTTTTCTGAGGTCTGCTGTCAGAATGCTTAGCCGCATTTGCAGGTGGCTTGTAACTGGCTGTAGCACTACAAAAAACCACTTCTCCCTCTAACAGGCACTCTGGGTCCTTTGGCTGTATTTTGCCCTCTGGATCTTCTTCGTTAGGCTCAGAGTTTTTCATTTGTTCTTTCTGAGTTGATCTGGTAGGCATTCAGAGGCTGGGAAAGGTTGGTTTTGATCTCACCCAAATTCTTATTATCTAAATGTACCTAACTTGAAGCTGTAGGCCATGTCGAGAGGTTAGTAGAACCCTGGCACACTTTATTACAATTGACTTTTCCTGCATCTGATTCACCTTGATGTCTCTGGTATGTTTGGATTTGATTCCCGTGGGACCTTTGGGTTGGTCAAGATCTTTTAAGGAATCGAAGAGTTGGGGTAGGTAAATATCCTCTGCCAGTGTGGTGATGTTAGCAAAACTGTTGCTAGACTCAATTCCACTTTCTAGTGTCCTTTGTTCTTCAAAACTCAGGCTGTTTTCTCTTAGTTTGGTATTTTCAGAACCAGGCTGTTCCTCAGGACTCAGAAGATCAATGTAGGCCAGAAGCTGGTGAATATCAGGGATTTCAAAGGGGAGTAGAGGAGGATCTTGGCATCAGGTAGGCATCCAGAGACTTGGAAAGGTTGGTTTTGATCTTACCCAAATTCTTATTGACTGAGTGTTCCTGGATTGACACTGAAATGTCCCAGCTCAGGTGATGAACTGTTATCAAGTATTTGGATATCTTTGCTACTACAGGACTTGGGGAATTCTGGACTTTGTAACTGACCAATTGTCTGGCTTGAAGGTTGCAATTCGAAGGAAGTCTCAGTCTCCTGGTATATTTTCATTACTTCAAAGGAATCAAGAAACAAGTCAGTACCTGGTAAGTGAGATGCTCTCCCTACATATCAGTTCATCTATCGGGTACCCTCCAATGGTGGTCAAGCATTTGTGAGTAACTCATTTTAAGGACCATGGACAAGACCCAATATTGGGAGATTGGCAGTGACTGTTCTGCTTCTAACTAGTTATCTATTGGTGTCATTATTTTCTTTGTATTTCACAGTATTGTTCTAAGTCAAATTAACAGTTAAAGTAATGTTGAAATACGAAATGTTTTGTAAAGCCTGGCACTCTCATATTGTGTCCTTTCAATTCTCTCCACTCTCCTGAGAGAATAAGGAGAGTTCACACCATGGGCTAAGAAGAGAGTAGAGCTTCCTCATGAAATCTATAAGCAAGCACAGATTCTAAGCCTGCTCACTTTGGGCAGGATGTCTGAACACATGGTCTTAAATCCTGGTGTAAATTAAGAAACACTAAAGTGTCTCTACCACAAGAAAAATTCTCAGGTATTTTCCACAGACACTAAAGCAGTAAATTAGGGAAGGAAGTTAATGGGAGTGTGGTGGTAGGGAAACTGATCAGCTAGGGCAACAAAAAGCGTGGTATTCCTTGGTGTGCTTTTGGAGTTCTCTTTACATGTAGCATAGTTGGCTATTGTAATGTCCCACCTTTCCACTTCTTTAGGTATTCTTGTATTGAGTCTGAAAGTGGAGAGCACAGAGCAAGGGTAGTGGTTGAAGTCTGGGACTAAATTCTACCTCTCTGTGGACTTACCACTTGTTAGCTTCAACTTTGACCCTCCTTCTGTTTGCTGAATTAATTTCTCTCCCTTTTTACTCTTTGTACTCACCTTGCAAGCATGTTTCTGTGATGGGTAGAATAGACACAGTATAGTAGATTCCAAAGGTGGATACTGCTAGTAGTATATTTGTGTGCTGAACCACCTTTAGCACCATCAGCATTTCTGGTTGAGGAGTAGAGGTGCTATATCCTGGGTATGACACAGAACTGTAAGATTGTAGGTTGGGGGCAAGTTCTCCAGACAGTAGTGGTCCCACTGTGCCTTGATTGTAGCAATAGATCTGGCCTCTTTCTTGAGAGGTAAGAGACAGGCTATTTCCCTGATGTATAATTATTTTTTTTTTGAGTTGGAGTCTCACTCTGTCGTCCAGACTGGAGTGCAGTGGCCGCTCCCGGCCACCGCAGCCTCGACCTGCTGGGCTCTGGCGATCCTTCCGCCTCAGCCTTCCGAGTAGCCGGAATTGCAGGCATGTGCTACCACGTCCGGCTGATTTTTTGATTTATTGTAGAGATGAGGTCTCGCTGCCCAGGAGGGTCTCGAACCCACGGGCTCAGGCAATCCACTCACCTCAGCCCTCCCAAAGGCACGGGATTACAGGCTGAGCCACCGAGCCCGGCTCCTGATGTATAATTTAAAATGGCGTCCTTTGTATGAGCCTGGCAGATGTTGATGGATACAGAGGGACCATGGCATTGGCATATGAAATTTTATTCTGGGCTGTCATAGACATGGAAGGGCCAGCTGTGTCCTGGTCAATGACAGTCATAGTGAAGTCACTGAGTGTAGATAACTTATTTACAGTGCCTCTTGTGGTATCCCATTGAAAACTACCTGGAAAGAGGCAGATGAAGTGGAGATCTGGTTCTGGGCAGTAGCCCCAGCAGGCATAGTTGTGCTAGAATTTTGGTAGAGGTAGGCATTACCCATGAGTGCTGGAAAGAGGTGCCAGAGAGTGTTGGCAATGGCCATGCTGAGCTGACAGCTGGAGCAGACACTCTGAGGAAGTCACAGACTCTTCCTATTAGGTAAGCTGCATTACTCACCACAAGACGAGATAGCTGTGTAGAATTTGCAGTTCCAAGTGAAGGTGGATTTTGGACATTTTTCTATAGGAAACAAGAGGGCAATGGAAAAACCAATGAGAGTCATAAGTTCCTCCCTTTCTTAGAGAAGCATTTTCTTAAAGTTGTTGCAATCAGCAAGCCTCTAACACCAATATTCACTGAGATACCTGAAGCCAAATACTTTATGGTGGCTGTAAGTGCTAGAGCATTTTGGTGTTTCACTGAGGAACTGATTTTGCATGCAACTTGTACACAAGACAAATGTACACAAGACCCACGTGGTCTTGTTGATACGTTGTTCCTAGGATAGAAGCCACCTTCTCCCTGCCTTATCTTCCCTGAGCCTGCACTAGTATTCACTTGTAACTATTCCTAGAATTGAAGCCTTTTAGAACTGGGAGGTTTTGAGAGAAATTTTGTTTAACATTTTCATTTTATAAGGATCAGAAAGGTTGGTTTCTTTTCTTGCAGCTGAGGCTCAGAAAAGTCAGATTGCCCAGGTTAAGGTATAATGTGAATATCATTATCAGCTTTCAAAACCTGCCTTTCTAGCCAGAACTCTGCTCTGAGTAATGACTAAAACTGGGAAAAACAGATCTTTGAGTATTGGCCATTCTTTGTTTTATTTGACAATAGTACCAGCTATTACTGTTACCATCTTTAGTGTCTCATTTTGCTGAAGCAGGTCACATGTATTTTCCTAGAGTTTTCTTTTATCCCAGGCTACTTAGTGAGTCTAATGGGTCATTATTTACCAAAATCAAGACTGGATTGTAATTCCAGGTCAATATAACTGACTGAGAGTCAGATCTTCAAGGAAAGTTTTTTTAAAAAAAAATTATTT
>NW_007257767.1:3404-4120 GCF_000164805.1 Carlito syrichta | reverse complement strand
TGTATTGAGTCTGAAAGTGGAGAGCACAGAGCAAGGGTAGTGGTGAAGTCTGGGACTAAATTCTACCTCTCTGTGGACTTACCACTTGTTAGCTTCAACTTTGACCCTCCTTCTGTGTGCTGAATTGATTTCTCTCCCTTTTTACTCTTTGTACTCACCTTGCAAGCATGTTTCAGTGATGGGTAGAATAGACACAGTATAGTAGATTCCAAAGGTGGATACTGCTAGTAGTATATTTGTGTGCTGAACCACCTTTAGCACCATCAGCATTTCTGGTTGAGGAGTAGAGTTGCTATATCCTGGGTATGACACAGAGCCGTGAGATTGTAAGTTGGGGGCAAGTTCTCCAGACAGTAGTGGTCCCACTGTGCCTTGATTGTAGCAAAAGATCTGGCCTCTTACTTGAGAGGGAAGAGACAGGCTATTTCCCTGATGTATAATTTAAAATGGCATCCTTTGTATGAACCTCGCAGATGTTGATGGATACAGAGGGACCATGGCATTGGCATATGAAATTTTATTCTGGGCTGTCATAGACATGGAAGGGCCAGCTGTGTCCTGGTCAATGACAGTCATAATGAAGTCACTGAGTGTAGATAATTTATTTACAGTGCCTCTTGTGGTATCCCATTGAAAACTACCTGGAAAGAGGGAGCTGAAGTGGAGATCTGGTTCTGGGCAGTAGCCCCAGCAGGCATAGTTGTGCTAGAATTTTG
>NW_007257767.1:0-3384 GCF_000164805.1 Carlito syrichta | reverse complement strand
ATCAGAAAGGTTGGTTTCTTTTCTTGCAGCTGAGGCTCAGAAAAGTCAGATTGCCCAGGTTAAGGTATAATGTGAATATCATTATCAGCTTTCAAAACCTGCCTTTCTAGCCAGAACTCTGCTCTGAGTAATGACTAAAACTGGGAAAAACAGATCTTTGAGTATTGGCCATTCTTTGTTTTATTTGACAATAGTACCAGCTATTACTGTTACCATCTTTAGTGTCTCATTTTGCTGAAGCAGGTCACATGTATTTTCCTAGAGTTTTCTTTTATCCCAGGCTACTTAGTGAGTCTAATGGGTCATTATTTACCAAAATCAAGACTGGATTGTAATTCCAGGTCAATATAACTGACTGAGAGTCAGATCTCAAGGAAAGTTTTTTTAAAAAAAAATTATTTTAACTCTGACTTTCAGGTTACTAATTTATGAAGTGGTTCTCATAGTAATAACAGCCATCATTCATAAATGAACAAAAGTTATATATTACATATGATTTACAAAGGAAGACAGTAATTTCTGGAAAGATGAGAAAAATTATGAAAAATGTATGTAACATCCCAGAACTCTAAAGAATGTATGGATATTAATGAAAATCAGAGTATGTAGCTAGCATCAAAGTAGAGTAAATTACTAATAAATGTAGTTCTATTTATTTAGGCAATGTTATAAAATTTAATACTATCTATTTTAGTGAATAAATGAACCAAGAAACAACTCACAACAGAAGGTGATTTGGGATGAATTTCTAACCAGTACATGTAGACAGTGAAACTACATTAGTAAAAAAGTATGTAGTAATCAGCAGAATACAGTAAATGTGAATGTCTAGGTAGCCATAATATATGTGGAAAATGTTTCAATCAATGCTAGCACAAATAGAGGGCCACACAGTGGGTGAAAAGGAGGTCCACTGTTGAGCTCATTCATAATGCCTGAATATTACCCAGCAAGTAACATATTAATCCTAGTAAAAATGGATATTTAAGTTAATATAGCCTGATAAGCAGAAAAGAACATTTAAAAGGTACCATGATTTTTTTTTTTTTTTTTGAGTTGGAGTCTCACTCTGTCGCCCAGACTGGAGTGCAGCGGCCGCTCCCGGCCACTGCAACCTCAACCTCCTGGGCTCCGGCGATCCTTCTGCCTCAGCCTTCCAAGTAGCTGGAATTACAGGCATGTGCTACCACACCCAGCTGATTTTTTGATTTATTGTAGAGATGAGGTCTCGCTGCCCAGGTGGGTCTCGAACCCACGGGCTCAGGCAATCCACTCACCTCAGCCTCCCAAAGGCGTGGGATTACAGGCTGAGCCACCAAACCCGGTTGAAGTTTTTTATATTTATTGTCAAGACCTAGATTATAATCATCTTTAACATTCTAGAATTCTTTAACATATCATTCCCAGGGTCTAAAAAAACCCATCATTGCTAGAATCTAGTTAAAACACAATTTGTAAGTCTGGGCAGTGGCTCACATCTATAATCCCAGCACTTTGGGAGGCTGAGGTGAGAGGATTGCCTGAGCCCATGGGTTCGAGACCAGCCTGGGCAACTTGGTGAGAACTCTTCTCTGCAATAAACCAAAAAATAAGCTGATGATGTGGTGGTGTGTGACTGTAGTTCCAGTTACTTGGAAGGCTGAGGGTAAAGATTGCCTAAGCCCAGGAGGACAAGGGTGTGGTCACCATGAGTGTGCCACTGCACTCGTCTTGGTGAGTGAGACTCCAACTCAAAGAACAAAACAAAACAACAAAAACAAAAAATAGAAAACACAATTTGTAATGTGTTTACAAAGAACACATTTGGAGTTCCAAAGAACTCCAGAGCATATTTTAGATACATATGGAATTAGGGATGTGACTGTATCTAGGTACGTCTTTTAAAAAAATTTTATGCCTAAAAACTGTTCATTGTTAATCAGTATTTGCTCTGTTTAGGAAGAAAATTATTTTAAAGATGAAAAGCAACCTTTACTTGAAACCTACTTATCACAAAAGTAGTTTGTTCTTTTGATGAAAGTTAATAGACCGTCTTTAAAAAAAGATTAATTTAATTGGTAATAGGTGGAACATTTATATAGTTTCAAAATCAGAAGAAATAGAACACTGCAAATTTAGTTTTCATAGCCTTTTACATGACCACTTTCATTGGTTTCTGGTTTAAAGACAGCATCATTTCTAAAACATATTTCTAATATATTTACAACAGTCCAGTGTAGTGCTCACTTTGGCAGGACATATACTAAAATTGGGACAATACAAAGAAGTTTAGTATTTCCTCTGCACACGGATGACATTTAAATTCATGAAGTGTTCCATATTTAAAAATCAAAACTTTCAACTGTCAACTACATTTAAAGAGGCAATATAAAATGGTTAACAGCTGAACATTACTTTTCTGATAGGCTATGTCTCCTAATGATACTCTATTCTAGCCTTACTTTCCTTCATTGTCCATTAATCTAAGCATCTGCTGAAACCAACACCATTTTCTCTTTCTCTGGTTAGGTTTCCACTCATTGCTGTTTCTGCTTTAATTTAAAATATTTAGTTCTCCTCAACATTCTGTCCCAAACAAACTGTTTTTTCCTTGAATACACCTCTGTCTCTTTCCTTCTTATATTCTTATTTCGCTCATTTTGTATTTTTCCCCCATGTCACTTCCTGTTGTCCTGTGCTTAATGAAGCTGTCCCAAACATCCTTAATCCAGAACATCAGAAGACTTATAATCCAGTATTTTCTATTTTCTCTCCCTGTTTTCTTTTTAGACCTAGTTTAAATAGAAAGTGCAAAAACTTGTGAATATTACTTTTTGAAAATCACTCATTTTAAACTACTAAAGCTGAAATATTTGTTGACCCAGAGGATAACAGATGAAACAACTTGGGACTTATTGTTAGTTTTCTACACCACCTAGGTTTCTTCTGTTTCTGTTGAAAAAAAAATTCTTAAAAAGTCTCTTATTTCATTCTTTATATATATGTCACTTAAAACTCAAGGTTAGAAAAGAAAGGGATTCGATGTAAACATGAATCATTATGTAACAGATGAGGAAACAGATTTTGTCTCACAAAGTAATGTAAATGATTTACCCAAAGTCACACAGTTAATGTCAAAGCCAAAACTGAAATTAACTCTCTAGATTTATAGTTCAAAACTTGCCCTCATCGGTCCAAGCACTTTTGACTCTACTACTGAATTTGTAAGGATAGAAATCTAATGAAAAACTTTTAAAATTTCTTTTTTTACCTAACATGGTCAGAGAAGAGGAACATCAACTGTAGATATAAGGGATGCGGAGTTAGGTTGTGTTTGTGACTGAAGCCAAAGAGCTCATATGTCCAGTTGGAAAGTCACTGGTTGCACTGGTCATTGGTTCCTTG
>NW_007257766.1:8061-9170 GCF_000164805.1 Carlito syrichta | reverse complement strand
ACCATTCAGATGACTCTGGAACCTAGAGAGGGAAGGTGGAGTCACCCGCTGAGTCTACCATGCGGAAGTGCCTGGTGCAAGGGTGTGTCTCTGCTGGGGTGTCCACACCTGCACCTGCCTCGATCCCCAGGACAGATCTGCTCTCTAATTCCAAGGGTGGCATTGGGGAAATGGAGAACGTGACTCTCAAATTGTTTTGGGGGCCAGATGGGCGACTCACGCCTGTCTTCTCGCATTTCAGGGAGGCAGAGAAGGGAAGATGGTTGAAGTCTGGGAGCTGAGACAGGGCTGCAGACCATAGATAGCCCCAACCTGAACCCCAAGCAAAACCCAGAAACCTTGGATGAGAGTAGGCCTCGGTGGGAGGATCACCTATGGCCCAGATTTCAGGACCAGGAAGGAAGACCAGGAGGTCGACCAAATGGAAAGCCTGTGATTGCAGCAGTTTTGGAGATCCAGGATGAGAGAATCGCCCAATTTGGGCAGTTTGAGAGTAGCCTGGGCATCCTAGGGAGGAAGGAGAATAAAGAAAGAAAGAAAGAAAGAAAGAAAGAAAGAAAGAAAGAAAGAAAGAAAGAAAGAAAGAAAGAAAGAAAAAAGAAAGAAAGAGAAGAAAGAAAGAAAGAAAAAATAAAGAAATGCATTCTCCTGCAAAACTTCTCCCCACTGTTCTTTCGCCCCTGACCCCCACATGTGAGATTCCCCCAAACTCAGAACCCTCCAGTTCCAACCTCTGGTGCTCATCCTCATTATCCCAGTGCTTTGGGGGGGCAAAGGCCAGGAGCTGTCACAAGACCCCGGGCCGAGACCCACCCAGTCACCTTGGCAAGATTCGACTCTCCCCTTCATCCCAAATGACCAGGTGTGGTGGCATGCCCCTGTCATTCCGTCTCCTCAGAAGCCGCAGGAAAGCTCGCTGGATCCTGGCAGGCCAAGGATGGGATGGCCTGGAACAATCCAATGTCCTCCAACCTGGGAGACGGAGTAGGACTACAACTCAAAGAAAAAATGAAAAAAGCGAAAAAGGGTAGAGCATCCATTTGTGTATGGAGTTGGGATTTCCTTGACACTCGGGGAGGCCAAGATGGGAAGATTGTTGGAGCCCAGAG
>NW_007257766.1:1323-7396 GCF_000164805.1 Carlito syrichta | reverse complement strand
CCTCAACCCCCACATGGCAGCACACCATTTGTGCAGAAGTTCATGAGACTCCATGGCCGGTTTTCCTCTGGCTCTCCCAATCTCATTTTTCCTAGCTCTAAAGCCAGTCACCCTGTGAACACACCAAGTGCATTTGAGAATCTGTGTACAATTCTGATGTGTTTGGAGACGGGGTCTTTCTCTTTGATCCTGGCTGGGGCCTCGGGGACATGACCATCATTCTCTGTCACCTTGAAATTGCAGGCTCCAGTGAGCCTCCCACCTCAGCCTCCAGTGTGGCCAAGATGACGGGCACCTTGACCCAAGACTCCCTGTTTGGATTTGTGCAGAGATGGGATCTCCCTGCATGCCATGGGTTGGCCCAGGCTGACCATGGTCTCCTGGACTTCATCACTCCCTCTGTAAGCATCCCCAAGCGCTGGGACTTCTGGCATGGATCGCCAAGTCAGGCCTTCTGGTTCATTTTTGGTGAAGGATCAAAGCTGGGCTTGGGAGATCAACCTTGTCATCCCATCAATTTGGTTGTTCGAGGTGCAGCTCTCAGTCCATGGGCCGATACCTGCCCAGGCACCTCAGTGAGACCTCATCTCTACCTTCCATCAGTAATGTGCCAGGCATGGTGGCAGATGCTTGTACTTCTGGCTCCTCAGAAGGCCGAGGAAAAGCCTGCCAGAGTCCACCGGCCTGAGGCCCTAGTGGCTGGGAGAGAGTCACTGCCCTCCACCCTGGGTGAAGGAGTGAGACTCTGACTCAAAAATAAAAAGGAATAAAGGAAAAAAAGAAGAGCATCCATTTGTGTATGTGGTTGCGATCATCATGAACAGAAAAGATCATTTGGGAAGTAGGCCGCAGCCTTGGGCCTAGAGTTCCTGAAAGACAGTTGATCAGCAGAAAATCGGACTGTGGCTTTGGGAGACCGAGATGGGGGATCACTGAAGCCCGGGATTTCAAGACCAGCCTGGGCCACAAAACAAGACCCCGTCACTAACCAGAATGCAAACGGGAGTCTTGCCTGGTGGCGTCCGTGGTGCTGGCTACATGGGATGCAGTGACCTCCAGCCTGGGTCATTATTTGCATCGCCCCCAAGGACAGAACTTGCGAGTCCAGGCCGGGCACCATGGCTCACGGACATCAGCCCCATGCCCCAGGGCCCAAGGCAGGAGGCTGCCTGGAACCATGGGTTGGAGACCAGACTGAACAACATCAACAGACCTCGTCTAGGTGAGAGGTTCCCAAAATCGAGGCAGGCATGGTGGACCCAGGAGTCCAGACTACTTGGAGGCAGGAAGACTGCCAGAGCCCCACTGGCAAAGACCCCAGAAGCCACGATCATGCTGCCACGCCCCAACCAGGCCAACAGTGAACTCAGCGATAAAAAATACGGCTCCTAAGTGCATCAAGACAGGCATTCACGGCTCCCCAGCCATAGCTCCACATGGGTGGCAGACGATGTAGTGATCGGGAGAAGAAGCAACCCTCCACCTGCATGAAGGTGGCAGACTGGGTGACTGGAATCTGGTTTGGCTGTGGCATTTCACATCTTCTTTTATCACTCTGTGCCCGAAGGACTCCCTAAATCAGGGCCACGTGTTCGTTGAGCTCACATGTGTCTTTGCCATGGGACATGAGTGTGGGGGGTGGAGGCAGGCCTTCTGGGATTCATGGATGAAGGCATGTGAACTACAGGGGGGAAGTTCATTTCCTCTCCCATACCTGCAGGTGACTCCTTGCACTGAGTGACTGGGGTGATGGTGGTGGCAGTGTTGGTGATTATTATTTTTGGGAGTCGGAATCCCGCTCTGTCACCCAGACCTGAGCACAGGGGCACGCTCATGGCCACCACGGATTCCACCAGCTGGTCTCAGGCAATCATCCCACCCAGTGTCCTTGGTTGGTGTCAAATGTGCAGGCTCAGGCCATCCACCCACCTCGACCTCTGAATGGACGAGATGCCAGGCTGAGCCCCTTAGCCTGGCCTGTAGTTGTGGTGGTGGTGGGTATTATTATTATGATGTAGCATCACACTCTGTCGCCAAGGCTGGAGCACAGAGACCTGCTCTCAGCCACTGTGGCCTCCACTGGCTGGGCTCTGGTGATGCTCTTGCTGCAGCAGCCCAAATGGCTGGAACGACAGGAGTTTGCCAGTAATGTGCCAGGTATGGTGGCACACGCCTGTACTTCTGGGTCCTCAGGAGACCAAGGAAAAGCCCGCCAGAGTCCAGCGGCCTGACGCCAGGGTGACTGGGAGAGAGCCACCGCCCTGCACCCAAAGGAGTGAGACTCTGACTCAAACATAAAAAAGGAATAAAGGAAAAAAAGAAAGAGTATCCATTGTGTATGTAGTTGGGATCATCATGAACAGAGATCATTTGGGAAGGAGGTCCCAGCCTTGGGCCTAAAGTTCCAGGAAGACAGTGGATCAGCAGACAATCAGGCTGCGGCTTTGGGAGGCTGAGGTGGGGGGAGTGCTGGATTCCGGGAGTTCAATACCAGCCTGGGTTACGTATCAAGGACTTGTCACTCCCTGAAGACAAAACACTGGAGTTGCACGTGGTCCCAGCTACATGGGAATGCTGTAGACTCCATCCCAGGGTGTGCCTTTGTCTCGCCCCTGTCCACAGCACATGTGAGTCCAAAATGGGCACTGTGGCTCATGGCAGTCAGACCCGTGCACTGGGATTCCGAGGCTGGAGGTTGCCTGAGTCCCCGAGTTGGAGACCAGCCCAGGCGAAGTGGCCAGAACTCATCCCAGCAAGATGTCCCCAAATCGAGTTAGGTGTGGTGGACCCCAGAGCACTGGCTGATTGGTGGTTGAGGCAGGAGGACTGCCTGAGGCCCACAGGTCAAGGCCCTGGGAGCCACAATCATGCACCTCAACCCAGCCACACAGATGGAAACTCCAGTGACAAAAAAGGCACCTCTCACGTGCATCACAACGAGCATTCAGGGCTCACCAGGGAAATGTCTAAGTGGGTGAATGATGATGGAGTGATCAGGAGAGGAAGGGTCCCTCCCCGTGACCTAGTATGGTGCCTTCTGTTTCGTGAGCTCAAACACGTCTATGCCATGGGGCACTAGCGTGGAGGGAGATGGCTGGTCTTCTGGGATGCGTGACCAAGTGTGGGACAGACGTGGCCAGTGGCCACTTTTGAAACCTCCTGCAAACGACAGGCCAGAAAGTGCCTCTTCCTCTCCCATCCCTGAAGGTGATTCCTTGCCCTGGGTGACAGGAGTGGTGGTGGTGATTATTAATATTTGGCATTGGAATCCTGCTTTGCCGCTAAGGTCAGAGAGCAGTGTCATGCTCACGGCCACCACGGACTCCACCTGCCGGGCTCAGGCAATCCTCCCACCTCGGACCCCAAGTGACTGGAACCACAGGCCTGCTCCACAACACCTGGCTAATCTTTGTATTTATTTTTGATGGCTGAGACGAGGTAATGCCCTCTTTCCCGGTCTGGTGTCGAACCCGCAGTCTCATGCTGTCCATTCACTCAGTCTTTCAAAGGGGTGGAATGCCAGGTTGAGCCCATGATCCCAGCCTGTGGTTGTGGTGGTGGTGGTGGTTGGTATTATTATGTTGAGTGGGAGACCCACTCTGTCACCCAGACTGGAGTGCAGAGGCCTGCTCTCAGTCACTGCATTCTCCACCTGCTGGGCTCTGGCGATCCTCCCACTGCAGGCTCGTGAGTGACTGGAACTTCAGGTATGAACCACCACACTTGGCTCATTTTTTTGGCTTCATGGAGACGTGGTCTCACCAAGGTGCCTGGGTTGATCTCAAACACTGGGGCTCAGGCAATCCTCTTGCCTCGTCCACCCGGAGCACTGGATTACAGGCGTGAGCCCCATGCCTGGCCTTCACACCCCTCTTGGGGCCCCAGCATGAGGCCCGTTCTCTTTTGACGACCTGGGACCCTCGAGAATGTGGCCAGAGTTGCCCACAAAGCCCTCCCCAGGGGGAACATCTGGCACAGGGTCATGTCTCTGCCTGGGTGCCCACACCTCTGCCCACTTTGTTCCCAAGTGTTGACCCAAACAATCCCACTGTAGGCTGGGAGTTTGAGACCAGCCTGGATCATGTAGTGAGACCTTGTTGCTCCCTGGATTGCAAAAACTGAAGACATGCATGGTGCCAGTCTCAGCTGTATCGGATGTCATAGTCTCCATCCTTAGGCATTCTATTGCATTGCCCCCATGGACAGAACATGGGAGGTGATGACGGGCATTGTCGCCCATGGCCATCAGCCCCGCACCCTGGGAGACTGAGGCGGGAGGCTGCCTAAGCCCAGGGGTTGGAGATCAGCCCTGGCGATGTTGCCAGATCTCATCTTGGTGAGAGGTCCCATAAATCATGTCAAGCATGGTGGCCCCCAGAGTCGTGGTGCTCAGGGACTGAGACGGGAGGTCCGCCTGAGGCCCTCATTTCCAGGCCCCAGGAGTGATCATGCCGCCATATCCCAGCTCATCCAATGGAGACTCTGGCACCAAAAACATGCCTCCCACGTGCATCATGATGGGCGTCCACAGCTCCCCAGGCAACGTGCCACTTGGGCTGTGGATGATGGAGTGATAGGGAGAGAAAGGGTACCTCCCCGTCCCCAGAGGTGGTAGATTGGGCTGCTGGAACCTGGACTGGCTGTGGTGTTGCCCGACTGTTTTGATCGCTATGTGTCCCATGGCCACCCTAACTTGGCGCCATCTGTTACATGAGCTCACAGGAGTCTCTGCCATAGGTCACAGGTGTGGAGAATGGAGGTAGGCCTGCAGGGGCGTTTGGCCAATAGCGCAGGACCGACGTTCCCGGTGGCCACCTTTGAAACATTATGCAACCGACAGGCCAGAAAATGCCTTTTCCTCTCCCATTCCTGAGGGTGACTCCTCCAGATGGATGGCAGGGATGCTGCTAGTGGTGTTTATGATTATTTGGAGTCGGAATCCCTCTCTATCACCCTGGCCAGAGTGCAGGGGCATGCTCACAGACACAGCGGACTCCTCCTGCCAGACTCAGGTAATCCTCCCTCTCAGTCCCCTGAGTGGCTGGAACCACAGGTCTGCGCCACCATGTCCAGCTAATCTTTGAATTTATTTTTGATGACTGACATGAGATCTCACTCGATGTCCTGGGCTGGTTTCGAACTAGTACGCTCACAGAATCCACTTGCCTCTGCCTCTGAATGGCCGGCTTGCCAGGATGATCCCCTGACCACGGCTTGTGGTTGTTGTAGGGTTGGTTGGTATTATTGTATTGAGTCAGAGATATGCTGTGTCACCCAGACCAGAGTGCAGTGGCCCATTCTCAGCCACCACAGCCTTCACTGCCTGGACTCTGGTGATCCTAGCGCTGTGGCCTCCAGAGAGGCCAGAATGACAGGTGTGCACCACCATACTTGGCTCTTTTTTTGGTTGCTTGTAGAGATGAGGTCTCGCCAAGGTGCCCGGTCTGGTCTCAAACATGGAGGTTCAGGCCACCCTCTCACCTCGGCCTCTGAAAAATGCCAGGTTGACAGGTGTGAGTCCCCATGCCTGGCCTTCACACCCCTCTCGGAGCCCCACTGCGAGGCCCATTTCCTTCAGACCTGAGACCCCAGAGTGGGCAACCGAACTCACATGCTGAGCCCGCCCAGAGGGATTGCCTGGCACAGGACTGTGTCTTTGCCAAGGGCTCCACCCCTCCTCCCCACTTTTTAATCAGAGTGGACCCACTCGCTCCTCCTAGGATCTACCTCGGGAAAAAGGAGTGTGTGACTCTCAAACTATTGGGGGGTTGTGGCAGGTCTACTCACATCTGTCTCCTCAGCACTTGGTGAGGCTGAAATGAAAAGATGGCCAGAGCCCAAGAGCTGAGATCAGGCTGGACGCCATAGTAAGTCCCTACCTCGAACCCAAGCAAACCAAGAAAACCTAAAATGAGGGGAGGTCTCAGTGGGAGCATCGCCTCAGGCCCAGATTTGAAGACCAGGAAGGAAGGTCAGAATGTCAACCTAATGGAAAGCCTGTGATCGCAGCAGTTTGGGGGGGCTGAGGCTGAGAGGAAGGCCTGAGTTGGGTGGTTTGAGAGCAGCCAGGACT
>NW_007257766.1:0-555 GCF_000164805.1 Carlito syrichta | reverse complement strand
AATGTTGCTCAAGCTGATTGCAAAGTACCCAACTCAGGCCAGCCTCCCAGAGTGCTGAGATTCCAGGCATGGACCGCACTGCCAAGCCTTCTGGTTCTTTTTTGATGAAGGATCGAGGCTGTGTTCAGGGTCTCAGCCACTTCATCCCAGCAGTTGGGAGTCTGAGGCCATTGGCTGGCCCCAGTCCACAGACTGAGACATGCCTTGGCAACTCGGCGAGTCCTCGTCTCTACCCTCCGTTCCAAATGAGCCAGGTGTAATGACACATGCCTGTTGTTCTGGCTCCTCAGAAGGCTAGAAAAAAGCTTGCCGGAGCCTGGCAGTCTGAAGCTGTGGTGGGCAGGAGCAAGCCACCGCCCTACAGCCTGGGTGACATACTGAGACTCTGACTCAAAGAAAAAAGGAAGAAGGGAAAAAGAGTATTCATTTTTGTATGTAGTTGGCATCATCCTGAACAGACAGAGGTCATTTGGGAAGGAGGCCCCAGTCTTGGGTCTAGAGTTCCCAAAAGATGGATGATTGGCAGACAATTGTGCTGTGGCTTTGGGAGGCTGA